>NC_142469.1:69423000-69723416 GCF_049115385.1 Moschus berezovskii
GCGTGTGAGATGAGTGCAATTGTGCGGTAGTTTGAGCATTCTTTGGCATTGCCTCTCTTTGGGATTGGAATGAAGACTGACCTTTACCAGTCCTGTGGCCACTGCTGAGTTTTCAAAATTTGCTGGCATATTGAGTGCAGCACTCTCACAGCATCATCGTTAAGGATTTGAAATAGCTCAACTGGAATTCCATCACCTCCACTAGCTTTGTTCTAGTGATGCTTTCTAAGGCTCACTTGACTTCACATTCAAAGATGTCTGGCTCTAGGTGAGTGATCACACCATCGTGATTATCTTGGTCGTGAAGATCTTTTTTGTCCAGTTCTTCTGTGTATTCTTGCCACCTCTTCTTAATATCTTCTGCTTCTGTTAGGTCCACACCATTTCTGTCCTTTATCGAGCCCATCTTTGCATGAAATGTTCTCTTGGTATCTCTAATTTTCCTGAAGAGATCTCTTGTCTTTCCTATTCTGTTGTTTTCCTCTATTTCTTTGCATTGATCGCTGAGGAAGGCTTTCTTATCTCTCCTTGCTATTCTTTGGAACTCTGCGTTCAGATGCTTATATCTTTCCTTTTCTCCTTTGCTTTTCACTTCTCTTCTTTTCACAGCTATTTTTAAGGCCTTCTCAGACAGCCTTTTTGCTTTTTTGTGTTTCTTTTCCATGGGGATGGTCTTGGTCCCTGTCTCCTGTACAATGTCACGAACCTCTGTCCAGAGTTCATCAGGCTCTCTGTCTATCAGATCTAGTCCCTTAAATCTATTTCTCACTTCCACTGTATACTCATAAGGGATTTGATTTGGTCATATCTGAATGGTCTAGTGGTTTTCCCTACTTTCTTCAATTTAAGTCTGAATTTGGCAATAAGGAGTTCATGATCTGAGCCACAGTCAGCTCCTGGTCTTGTTTTTGCTAACTGTATAGAGCTTCTCCATCTTTGGCTGCAAAGAATATAATCAATCTGATTTTGGTGGTTAGTCCTCTTATTTTGTTGGAGCATCATGCCAAACAGAATCCTTGGAAAAGATGCACCTAAGAAAAATTTATTTGAATTAATGCATTTACTCGAATACTTTGGCCACCTGATGTGAATAACTGATTCATTGGAAAAGGCCCTTATGCTGGGAAAGATTGAAGGCAGGAGAAGGGGATAACAGAGGATGAGATCGTTGGATGGTATTACCAACTCAATGGACATGAGTTTGAGCAAGCTCTGGGAGTTGGTGATGGTCAGCCACCAACAGTCTTGGGGTACTGTAGTCCATGGCGTTGCAAAGAGTCGGACATGACTGAGTGACTGAACTGAATAGAGCTGAAGAATTTATTTGAATTCATGCATTTACAAACATATCTTTTATCTCACACTTGACTGATAATTTTGCAGAGAATTAATTGCTGAAAATAAATTTTTTCTCATATTTTTGAAGGTTTGGTCTAATGTCCTGTAGCATATAGGATTATGAATGAGAAACGCCATATCATTCTTATTTTTGGTAGATAGCCTATATTTTCTCATTTGTTTTATTCAAATTTGGTGTGCAAAATTTCAAATAGTGTGTACAGGTCTATTTATTTTTTTAATTCAGTATATTGTATAGTCAGTGGGAATTTGCAGTCTGACAGCTTGTACTTGTTACCTCTGGGAATTTCTCTAGTATTATTTCTCTGATAATTTACATCTCCCAATCCTTCTTTTTCACCTCTGAAACTCCTGTTAAATGAATGAACCAACATTGAATTCCTGTCTTTTGGATGCCATTTCTTTTGACTATACTTGAGTATAGTCAACTCTCTAGGTCTATAATCTACTGTCTGAGAGATTATGTTTTCTCTTGGGCTTCTAAGTTTTCCTAGAGAAGGTACCCTCTAGAGAATGGACATCTAGTTCCCAGGATTTCATATTTAGGGTGAGGAAAGCAATGGAATAAATGAATGCTCCACATACACACTTTTAACCAAATCCTCTGTTTTAGACTTATCTCTCAGTTCTACCCCTCCGTTCTGTATCTTGCATCTGTAAGGACTGAGCCATCATCAGCATTTGATGAGGGAAATCATCCCTCTTTTCATCTCTATCCCTCCTGTGAGCAGTTTGGTTTATGGTTTTCTCCATCTCAATTAATTGATTACCAGAACATTCCGACTACTTTCCTTTTTCCAGAAAATGTTTTTGAAGTATATTTTCCCTTATGTCTGCTTTCTTATTCAGTCATTTTTATTCCTTTACTAAAATTTTAGTGGAATCTCATGTTTATATTTTATTCTAAATTGAAATCTCATGCTATATTATTTATTTTGTTGCTCAGGTTGTTCCAGCTTGGGCCACTGGAAGCTGTTTCATGCTGGCTTCTGGGTCCAAGATCAGGAACTGAATGTGCTAACAGCCCCTGGGGTGTCATTATTCTTGGCCATCTCTGCCAAAAAAGTGAGGTAATATATTTATGTATACTAACCCATATATGTATATTATATGTATATAATATGTGTGTGTGTGTCTATAACTGTTATTGTATCTGTCCATTTGTATTTATATTAAGCTAAAACATATATCCTTGATTCTAATCCAGGACCATAGGGCTCATTCTAAGGCAGTGTTTCAATAGTGCTGAGTCCATTAAACTCTTCAGAGAACACCAGAATTACTACTGATTAGCTGTTTGAAATGAATCATAAGCCTATTTTGTTATGTGATAGACTTATTAAATGTGTTTCCTTTTGTTGTGAGTACTTGGGTGTGCATGAAAATATATTCTGATGTTCTAGGATTCAGGGCATGTTGACTTATTTACAATTATCAAGGAAGTTCATAGTTTGCAGTTGCTTGAATTGTTAAGTGAGACACAGATTCTTAACCCCTTTGTGTTTAAGCAAGGAATATAGCCGTCATAGGTTTTAAAAACCTTCCTACTTTGGGGAGAAGAGTTAAATGCCAATCATTCTCTTCAGGCTTTACAAAGAAAATTTGCATATATTTATACTTTCCAGAACACACGGATGTCAATTAGCCTGACCAACTGTCTGGATCTACCTGGGACTGAGAGTTTTCCTGGGAAGAGGGACTTTTTAGTGTTAAAACCAGGAAATGCCTGGGCAAATGCCTGTTAAATAGTAACACCTGGAAAGCAGGGTTTTTTAGATAATCAACAACAATTATAGAGGTTTTTTTTAGATGTTAGAGGTTACTTTTATAGGGCATAGCAGTTATCTTTGAAGTTCAGATGTTTTACAAGACTCATGTGTTAGAAATTACAGTTATAAGTTCAGTTTTATGTCACAAAACTAAATCTGCTTCTCTGTAACTGTAGAGGAAAAGGGAATAATATTTTCTTTTTATCATTTGAAATTTTTTATTAGAAATGGAAATGGCCTACAGTTTGGGCTAAGTTCTGAATTTCCATGAGGAAACATTAGAGGAGAGAAAGCTGTCCTGAGAGACTCAATCATGTGATGTAGAAAGGAAATGTGCCAGGTACCACTTCACATCAGCACCTTCTCTTCATTCCATACAGTTGATCATGTATATGACTGACTTCATGCTAATTTAATGATGGATACTGAACACCTAATTAGGATCATGTTTCTGAGATGACAACTTACATTTTGAGCTTGTTTAATAATGTCTTTTCCAGGGTCACACCACAGCAGTAGTGACAAATATTAACATGCTGTATGTTAAAAAATGTCTTCAAATAGTATTTTAATTCAAAAATTGTTCCTTGTATCAACCTTGGACATAGTAGTGAGTTAACTGCTGTGAATCATGGTGAAATAATTGTATCTCTTAAAACGGTTGGGGGAAATCAGGTATGAGAGAAAGCTCAAGGAATTAAATGTGGGAACGGTGTCCACGTCTTCTCTCTAGAAGGAAAGGAGGACAGCACTGAGACTCAGAGTCCTGATGAGCTCTTATAGATTCAGTTTCATGTGATATTCTGTTTTTACTGCCTTCTTACCACAGAGTCTTTACTAAAACGTTGGGAAGTGCTTTAGAACTTTTTCTCTTCTGTTCTTGATGGTTATTAACGGTGGTCATTGCCAACAACGTGGTAGCAAGGAGGCTGAAAATAAGAGCTGCCCTGCCACCAAAGAAGAGATTGCTCCTCAGTTGTGAAGTTTCCAGTAACTATGCTTTAAAGGAAAGTAGAAAACCATCAGTCCAGATAGATTTGGGTGAGCATTGTTGGCTTACTCATTGGAGCTCAGAAGAGATGTTCATATCTATTTTGAATACAATTTAAAAACTGAACCATTGAAAATAAAAGTTGGTCTTCTGTTGCTATAGAACTATAGTGTTCTTTAAAAAAAAATTCTTTTAAACATTCTTTTATACCAGCAATAATGAATAATATGTTTTGTGAAATTAGATTCATGCCAAACAGCCAAGTTACCTTGTGATTAGAGAGCAGCTTGGCTGTAATTACTTTGACCTAACCATTTCTTCTTCTCTGCCATACAGAATTTCATAAATGCTTCCTACCCAAATCAGAGTATGGTAGAGAACATTATGTGAATTCACTATTAATTTCTTTAGACAAAGTTTTCAAGATCCTTGACAATAAGAATTAAATAAGACAAAGTTAAATACAGTTATAACAGTTTGTGCAGAAAGTGATATTTTAAAAGGACAAGATTATTATTATTTTTTAAACATCTGAATTAAAAACCTGTGGTTTCAAGTAAATATGTAAAGCACTTTAAGGATATAAAAGAAGGTAAAATTTCACGGATGTAGCTAATCTTTAAGTTCCAATTCAAAAATCATCTGCTTTAGGATCTTCTGTGAGTCTCTGTACTACACAAATATTAGTGTGTCTCCTATCAACCTAGCATATTATCTGTACCCTGTACAGCACTTTTCACAGTCTACTTGCTAATATGATTATATATATACACATATATATATATACAGTCCATGGGATTGCAAAGAGCCAGACACGACTGAATGACTAAATGTACACATGCCCGTGCACTCGTGCACACACACACATACACACACACACACACACGCATATGTTAGTTCTACTTACTAAATCTTAGGTTGCTTGAAAATGGGATCCATGTCTTAATCACCTTTATTTCTTCCTTCATAGAGCTGGCACTAAAAAAAATTGTATGATTGATTGAAGAGATCATTCAAATGATCTGTTTTGTAGAAGAGAGGTCTACAAACTTTTCCTATGAAAGGACAAACAGTAGATAATTAAGGCTTCCATGGACCATATGGTCTACCTCTTGACCACTCCACTTTACTGCTGTAGCATGAATGCCACCATAGCTAATGTGTGAATGAGGGGCGTGGATGTGTTTCTATAAAATTTTATTTACAAAAACTGTGAGTGAGTAGGTTTGATCTGACTCGTGGGCCATCATTTGCTGACTCCTGTTGTAGAACAGATACTCACTGGCTCTCCAAACAGGAGTTATGTTAACAATTTTATAAAAAGCGTAAGTCCTATATTTCTGTCCCCTCAGTTGTGATGGGATAATTCTCTCTGACTCTCTTATACCTGCCCTGTCACCACACACACACACACATCTCTCAGATGTCTGATGATCTCTGAATGTTTCATCCTGTTTATCTATTTATTAAAGATTTTTTTGATGTTGACCATTTTTAAAGTCTTTATGAGTCTGTTACAACATTGCTTCTATTTTATGTTTTGGTTTTTTGGCCTCAAGACATGTGGGATCTTAGCTCCCAGACCAGTGACAAAACCCACACCCCCTGCATTGGAAGGCAAAGTCTTAACTACCATAGGGAAGTCCATGTCTCCTCATGTTTAGAGGAGGAGTTCTTTACATCTGACTGGTGGCTGCATGCATGTGGGCAGCCATGTTAATAATGCCTTTTATTGTAGGAGACTTGAAAGTCTGGGCCATTTCATTAGGGAATTGGGAGTGATATCTTTAAGTTTTTCTGTTTCTCTGATCAGATTCTCCAAAAAAGAATCTTATAAATAATTTCTTACCCAAGGGGTGGCAGGAGGTGAGGGGGCAAGTAAACACAATGAGGAAACTGTGGCAGAAGGCTCAAAATGTGCTGACTGAGTTCGTGGAGGTGAAGGAGCCCCTGTTCTTATTTTACTTGACTATGAGATTTTGCAGCATAAAGTATGTCCCCTTTCTTTCATGACACCACTTAGCATAGCATGTAACTCAGGGAAGATGCTCAACAGATGTTTGTTGAATAATTGGAGACCAGAAGGCTAGGAAGGATATTCCTGTTCCTGATTATGGAGAATCTAGATATCTACTCTTCTAATTCTCTCATTTTTTCACATCTTTTTTAGTTGTAATTTGAAATGTAAAGGCTGATGGATCCATGCTTCTTACATGTTTATTTTCTAGTGGGGCTTATCGTAAAAGATAACTAAGTTCTATGAGAATGAGCAGAAATAAGAACAAAATTATATTCAAGCAAAAATCTGATTTCTATTTATTCTTCCATTAATTTGTATTTATTAACTGTTGTTTTACTTCTTAAATGACTGGTTTGTTAAGAACCACTTATAATTATTACTTGGAATGAATTTAGGGTACTTTAAATTTACTTTAGCAGTTTCTCTCCTATTATTGCAGATTAGATTAAATTAGATTTTAACTATGTGTCAAATAAGAATGGTTACTTAGCAACCAAATTTGAATATTTCCTCCACATTGGTAAACAGTGTTAGGAGACACAATCTCCAACTTTCTTGAAATAATAACAAATTAAAAACAAATGCTCTTTTAATTAATACTCAGTTAATCATTTAATTAATTCATGTGAGAGAGGCCATATATGCTTGTGATCTGATTTTCTACAACAAATGATGACTACCTTATTCATTTGAATGCATCTGTTTAATGCATGGGCTAGATAAGGTAGAGTCTGGGAAAGGTCCCCTGTCTCTGCTCTCTTCTTTTTTAAATAATAGAACCCCAAGTTTGGCATGTGACTTCCCAGCTTGAGACTATATTTCACAGACTCTCTTGAAGACAGATGTGGCTGAACAACTAAATCCTGGACGAAAAGACCTGAGCAGCAATGACGTAGGCAGCTTCTGGGTTCTGTCCCTTAGAAGGAAATTGCTTGCTTCCCATTTCTTTTTTTCCTGTACTTTTTGAAGTTAGAATGTAGACACAATGCATGGTGACTAAACTGCCAGAAGGAACTCCCTAAGGAATGATGGGCCAGTAAGACAAGGAGTCAACTTTATCTCCCTGAGGCAGTTTTTAAGGAGAGAGTTTCTTATATCATAACTTATAAACCTAGGTACCAAATCTCATATGTCCTTAAAAATTATTAAAAATTTAATTAAAGTATAATTGATTTACAGTATCATGCAGTTTCAGGTGTACAGCACAGTGATTTAGTTACACACACACACACATATTCCTTTTCAGATTGTTTTCCCTTACAGGTTATTATAAAATATTGAGTGTATTTCCCTATGCTGTACATTAAATCCTTGTTGTTTTTCTATTTTATATATAGAAATGTGTGTATTTTAATCTCAGATTCCCAATTTATCCCTCCCTCCCTCCCTCTCTTTCCCCTTTGGTAAGCATAAGTTTGTTTTCTATGTCTGTGAGTCTATTTATGTTTTATAAAGAAGTTAATTTGTGTGTTTAGATTCCACATATGAGTGATATTATATATTTGTCTTTCTCTGTCTGACATTTCACTTGGGATGATAATCTCTAAGTTCATCCATGTTGCTACAAATGGCATTATTTCATTCTTTTTTATGACTGAGTAATATTCCATTTTCTGGGTGTTAGTTCTAAAAGGTCTTGTAGGTCTTCATAGAACCGTTCAACTTCGGCTTCTTCAGCATTACTGGTTGGGGCATAGACTTGGATTACTGTAATACTGAATGGTTTGCCTTGGAAACGAACAGAAATCTTTCTGTTTTTTAGATTTTTTTAAGATTGCATCCAAGTACTGCATTTTGGACTCTTTTGTTGACCATGATGGCTACTCCATTTCTTCAAAGGGATTCCTGCCCACAGTAGTAGAGTGTCAGGAAGCAACAGTTAGAACTGGACATGGAACAACAGACTGGTTCCAAATAGGAAAAGGAGTACATCAAGGCTGTATATTGTCACCCTGCTCATTTAACTTATATGCAGAGTACATCATGAGGAATGCTGGGCTGGAGGAAGCACAAGCTGGAATCAAGATTGCCGGGAGAAATATCAATAACCTCAGATATGCAGATGACACCACCCTTATGGCAGAAAGTGAAGAGGAACTCAAAGGCCTCTTGATGGACACAGATGTATAGAACATTCTTTGGGACTCTGTGGGAGAGGGTGAGGGTGGGATGATTTGGGAGAATGGCATTGAAACACGTATGTTGTCACATGTGAAACGAATCACCAGTTCAGGGTCGATGCATGTTACAGGATGCTCAGGGCTGGTATGCGGGGATGACCCAGAGGGAGGATAAGGGGAGGAGGGAGGTGGGAGGGGGGTTCGGGAGGGGAACTCATGTACACCCAGGGCGGATTCATGTCATTGTATGGCAAAACCAACCAATATAATATTGTAAAATAATTAGCCTCCAATAAAAATAGTAATTAGAAAAAAAAAAGGCCTCTTGATGAAAGTGAAAGAGGAGAGTGAAAAGGTTGGCTTGAAGCTCAACATTCAGAAAACGAAGATCATGGCATCTGGTCCCATCACTTCATGGGAAATAGATGGGAAAACAGTGGAAACAGTGTCAGACTTTATTTTTTGGGTTCCAAAATCACTGCAGATGCTGATTGCAGCCATGAAATTAAAAGACGCTTACTCCTTGGAAGGAAAGTTATGACCAACCTAGATAGCATGTTAAAAAGCAGAGACATTACTTTGCCAACCAAGGACCGTCTAGTCAAGGCTATTATTTTTCCAGTGTTCATGTATGGATGTGAGAGTTGGACTGTGAAGAAAGCTGATCGCCGAAGAATTGATGCTTTTGAACTGTGGTGCTGGAGAAGACTCTTGAGAGTCCCTTGGACTGCAAGGAGATCCAACCAGTCCAATCTCAAGGAGATCAATCCTGGGTGTTCATTGGAAGGACTGATGCTAAAGCTGAAACTCCAATACTGTGGCCACCTCATGCGAAGAGTTGACTCACTGGAAAAGAGTCTGATGCTGGGAGGGATTTGGGGTGGGAGGAGCTGGGGACGAAGGAGAATGAGATGGCTGGATAGCATCACCGACTCGATGGACATGAGTTTGAGTGAACTCCGGGAGTTGGTGATGGACAGGGAGGCCTGGCGTGCTGTGAATCATGGGGTCGCAAAGAGTCAGACACGACTGAGCGACTGAACTGAACTGAACTGAATATTCCATTGCAATATATATATACATATATATATATATATAGATATATGAAAGTGAAAGTCACTTAGTCATGTCTGAGTTTTTGTGACCCCATGGACTGTAACCTTACAGTCTCCTAAATCCATGGAATTCCCCAGGCCAGAATACTGGAGTGGGTGGCTGTTGCCTTCTCCAGGGGATCTAGCCAACCCAGGTATCAAACCCAGGTCTCCCACATTACAGGCATATTCTTTACTATCTGAGACACCAGGGAAGCCCAATATATATATACACATACATGCACATCTTCTTCATCCAGTCATGTGTCAATGGACATTTAGTTTGCTTCCATGTCTTGGCTATTATAAATAGTTCTGCAGCAAACATCAGGGTTCATGTATCTTAATGTCATTTTTTAATCTTTGTCATTCCTATTTATGTTTATATTACTTGATTACTATCTCCGCCACTAGGAGACTTTAATCTCTATGAGGATAGGGACCATGTCAGTGGTATTCACTCCTGTATGCACTTAGCTTGTAGAAGGAAATTAGTGTAATTTTTTGAATTAATGCCTATGATGGGAAAAATGAATTGGTTGCACATGTTAATGGAGTTGAGATAGAAAACTTTGAGAACTATTTGCTAACAGTTTTTGAGGTTTTGGTTTTATAAGCAGTATGACCCACAGACTAAAACTTACAATAATATGTTCTATATTTTAAAAATTCTAAGTTGTTATTGGAATTTGAGGAAATTTCTGATCTTATTACAGTTATACAATGCAGTGTTTATATTAATCATGTTTGGTAAAAGTATTAATATTTATTTGCTCAATGGAGGAATTATTGCATTAAACTTTATGTTAAAAACACCATAGATTTTGAGACTCCAGTGACTTAAAAGGGCATGTAACATAATTTTGGAGTGGCTCAGAGACAGGAAGAATGAGGCTTATTTATCTGATATCAACGTGTATTTTTAAACTCTGACACTCGAGAAGGAAAATACAATATATGAGGGAAGAGAATGCTGCTTTTTTCATTAAGTAAATTAATCTTGCTGAGGACTTTGAAAGTCATTAGCTTTGCAAAAATCTACTTAGCCTATTAACTTTCTGTAACATTTTATGATAACCTTGGGGATTTGTTTGCTTGTTTGTGTTTTGCAAAGGAAGAGAGAAACTAAGGATTACTCTCTGTGGCAAGCATTTTTATATGTGCTGATCATGTGTTCTTCAGGTGCTGGCGTAAGTGAAATTCATTTCCTGTGCAGAACAATATTTCAAATGCCTGGATGATCTGAATCAAGCATTCAGTTGACTTTCATTAAGCATGAAGTGGACACAAAATGGTAGATACTGAGCTCCATAGGAACTGATATCTTTCTTAAAGAACTTACATAATTGTTTCCTTTCATATGTGAGATGGATGAACGATAAGGCTGAATTTAAAGACATTTGAGAATGCATGGCTATTAGCATTAAATGCCTTTAGTAGCAAACCTGTTTTGTTTTATTTCCCCCCTTTGTTTTATTGGAGGCTAATTATTTTACAATATTATATTGGTTGGTTTTGCCATACATTGACATGAATTTGCCCCGGGTTTACATAAATTCCCCCTCCTGAACCCCCCTCCCACCTCCCTCCTCCCTTTATCCTCCCTCTGGGTCATCCCCGCATGCCAGCCCCGAGCATCCTATAACATGCATTGACCCTGAACTAGTGATTCGTTTCACATATGACAACATACGTGTTTCAATGCCATTCTCCCAAATCATCCCATTTGTTTATTTTTGCTTTTATTTCCAGTATTCTGGGAGGTGGGTCTTGGAGGATCCTGCTGTGATTTATGTCAGAGAGTGTTTTGCCTACATTCTCCTCTAGGAGTTTTATAGTTTCTGGTCTTACATTTAGCTCTCTAATCCATTTTGAGTTTATTTTGGTGTATGGTGTTAGGAGGTGTTCTAGTTTCATTCTTTTACAAGTGGCTGACCAGTTTTCCCAGCACCGCTTGTTAAAGAGACTGTCTTTTCTCCATTTTATATTCTTGCCTCCTTTGTCAAAGATAAGGTGTCCATAGGTGCGTGGATTTATCTCTGGGCTTTCTATTTTGTTCCATTGATCTATATTTCTGTCTTTATGCCAGTACCATACTGTCTTGATGACTGTGGCTTTGTAGTAGAGCCTGAAGTCCGGCAGGTTAATTCCCCCAGTTCCATTCTTCTTCCTCAAGATTTCTTTGGCTATTTGAGGTTTTTTGTATTTCCATTCAAATTGTGAGATTATTTGTTCTAGTTCTGTGAAAAATATTGTTGGTAGCTTGATAGGGATTGCATTGAATGTATAGATTACTTTGGGTAGTATACTCATTTTTACAATATTTATTCTTCCAATCCATGAACACGGTGTGTTTCTCTGTCTATTAGTGTCCTCTTTGATTACTTTCACTAGTGTTTTATAGTTTTGATGGACATTGAGGCCTGGCGTGCTGTGATTCATGGGGTCGCGGAGAGTCGGACATGACTGAGTGACTGAACTGAACTGATGTACAAATCTTTTGTTTCCGTAGGTAGATGTATTCCTAAGTATTTAATTCTTTTCGTTGCAACAGTGAATGGAATAGTTTCCTTAATTTCTCTTTCTATTTTCTCATTATTAGTGTATAGGAATGCAAGGGATTTCTGTATGTTGATTTTATATCCTGCAACTTTACTATATTCATTGATTAGCTCTAGTAGTTTTCTGGTAGAGTCTTTAGGATTTTCTGTGTAGAGAATCATGTCATCAGTGAACAGTGAAAGTTTTACTTCTTCTTTTCCAATTTGTATTCCTTTTATGTCTCTCTCTGCTCTGATTGCTGTAGCTAAAACTTCCAGAACTTTGTTGAATAGTCGTGGTGAGAGTGGGCAACCTTGTCTCGTTCCTGAATTTAGGGGAAATGCTTTCAGTTTTTCACCATTGAGGATAATGTTTGCTGTGGGTTTGTCATATACAGCTTTTATTATGTTGAGATATGTCCCTTCTATTCTCACTTTCTGGAGGGTTTTTATCATAAATGGATATTGAATTTTGTCGAAGGCTTTTCTGCATCTATTGAGATAATCATATGAATTTTATTTTTCAGTTTGTTAATGTGGTATATTACGTTGATTGATTTGCGGATATTGAAGAATCCTTGCATTCCTGGGATAAAGCCCACTTGGCCATGATGTATGATCATCTTAATGTGTTGTTGGATTCTGATTGCTAGAATTTTGTTAAGGACTTTTGCATCTATGTTCATCAGTGATATTGGCCTGTAGTTTTCTTTTTTTGTGGGGTCTTTACCAGGTTTTGGGATTAGGGTGATGGTGGCCTCATAGAATGAGTTTGGAAGTTTCCCTTCCTCAGCAATTTTCTGGAAGAGTTTGAGTAGAATAGGTGTTAGCTCTTCTCTAAATTTTTGGTAGAATTCAGCTGTGAAGCCATCTGGACCTGGGCTTTTGTTTGCTGGAAGATTCCTGATTATAGCCTCCAGTTCCATGCTTGTGATGGGTCTGCTCAGATTTTCTATTTCTTCCTGGTTCAGTTTTGGAAAGTTGTACTTTTCTAGGAATTTGTGCATTTCTTCCAGGTTATTCATTTTATTGCCATATAATTGCTTATAGTATTCTCTAATAATCCTTTGTATTTCTGTGTTGTCAGTTGTGATCTCTCCATTTTCATTTCTAATTTTATTGATTTGGTTCTTCTCCCTTTGTTTCTTGATGAGTGGTTTGTCAATTTTATTTGCCTTCTCAAAGAACCAGCTTTTGGCTTTGTTGATTTTTGCTATGGTCTCTTTTGTTTCTTTTGCATTTATCTCTGCCCTAATTTTTATGATTTCTTTCCTTCTACTGACCCTGGGGTTCTTCATTTCTTCCTTTTCTAGTTGCTTTAGATGTAGAGTTAGGTTATTTAGTTGACTTTTTTCTTGTTTCTTGAGGTGTGCCTGTATTGCTATGAACTTCCCCCTTAGCACTGCTTTTACAGTGTCCCAGAGGTTTTGGGTTGTTGTGTTTTCATTTTCCTTCATTTCTATGCATATTTTGATTTCTCTTTTGATTTCTTCTATGATTTGTTCATTATTCAGCAGTGTGTTTTTCAGCCTCCATATGTTGGCATTTTTAATAGTTTTTCTCCCATAATTGAGATCTAATCTTACTGCATTGTGGTCAGAAAAGATGGTTGGAATGATTTCAATTTTTTTGAATTTACCAAGGCTAGATTTATGGCCCTGGATGTGATCTATCCTGGAAAAGGTTCCGTGTGTACTTGAGAAAAAGGTGAAATTCATTGTTTTGGGGTGAAATGTCCTATAGATATATATTAGGTCTAATTGGTCTCTTGTATCATTTAAAGTTTGTGTTTTCTTGTTAATTTTCTGTTTAGTTGATCTATCCATAGATGTAAGTGGGGTATTAAAATCTCCCACTATTGTTGCATTGTTGTTAATTTCCCCTTTCATACTTGTAGTAATTGTCTTACATATTGCGATGCTCCTATGTTGGGTGCATAAATATTTATAATTGTTATATCTTTTTCTTGGATTGATCCTTTGATCATTATGTAGTTTCCTTCTTTGTCTCTTTCCACAACCTTTGTTTTAAAGTCTATTTTATTTGAATATTGCTACTCTTGCTTTCTTTTGGTCTCTATTTGCATGGAATATCTTTTTCCAGCCCTTCACTTTCAGTCTGTATGTGTCCCTCGTTTTGAGGTGGGTCTCTTGCAGACAACATATATGGGGGTCTTGTTTTTGTATCCATTCAGCCAGCCTTTGTCTTTTGGTTGGGGCATTCAACCCATTTATGTTTATGGTAATTATTGATAAGTATGATCCCGTTGCCATTTTCTTTATTGCTTTGGGTTCGAGTTTATACACCCTTTCTGTGTTTCCTGTCTAGAGAAGATCCTTTAGCATTTGTTGGAGCGCTGGTTTGGTGATGCTGAATTCTCTCAGCTTTTGCTTGTCTGTAAAGCTTTTGATTTCTCCTTCATATTTGAATGAGATCCTTGCTGGGTACAGTAATCTGGGCTGTAGGTTATTTTCTTGTATCACTTTAAGTATGTCTTGGCATTCCCTCCTGGCCTGAAGAGTTTCTGTTGAAAGATCAGCTGTTATCCTTATGGGAATCCCCTTGTGTGTTATTTGCTGCTTTTCCCTTGCTGCTTTTAATATTTGTTCTTTGTGTTTGATCTTTGTTAATTTGATTAATATGTGTCTTGGAGTATTTTGCCTTGGGTTTATCCTGTTGGGGACTCTCTGGGTTTCTTGGACTTGGGTGATTATTTCTTTCCCCATTTTAGGGAAGTTTTCAACTATTATCTCCTCAAGTATTCTCTCATGGTCTTTCTTTTTGTCTTCTTCTTCTGGGACTCCTATGATTCGAATGTTGGAGCGTTTAACATTGTCCCAGAGGACTCTAATATTGTCCTCATTTCTTTTAATTTGTTTTTCTTTTTTCCTCTCTGTTTCACTTATTTCTACAATTCTATCTTCTAGCTTGCTTATCCTGTCTTCTGCGTCTGTTATTCTACTGTTTGTTCCCTCCAGAGTGTTTCTGATCTCATCTATTGCATTATTCATTGTATATTGACTCTTTTTTATTTTCTCTAAGTCCTTATTAAACCTTTCTTCCATCTTCTCAATCATTTTGTCCAGGTTATTTATCTGTAGCTCCATTTTGCTTTCAAGATTTTGAATCATTTTCACCATCAAAATTCGAAATTCTTTATCAGGTAGATTCCCTATATTTTCCTCTTTTGTTTGTGTTGGTGGGCATTTATCTTGTTCCTTTACTTGCTGGGTATTTCTCTTCCTCTTCATCTTGCTTATATTGCTTTGCTTGGGGTGGCCTTTCCCTCTTCTTGCAGTTTGTGGAGTTCTCTTTATTATGTAGTTTCCTCGCTGTGTATGGGGTTGGACGGGTGACTTGTCAAGGTTCCCTGGTTACGGAAGCTTGTGTCGGTGTTCTGGTGGGTAGAGCTGGATTTCTACTCTCTGGAGTGCAATGAAGCGTCCAGTAATGAGTTATGAGATGTCAGTGGGTTTGGAGTGACTTAGGGCAGCCTGTATATTGAAGCTCAGGGCTATTTTCCTGTATTGCTGGAGAATTTGCATGGTATGTCTTGCTCTGGAACTTGTTAACCCTTGGGTGGTGCTTGCTTTTAGTGTAAGTATGTAGGTGTTTGATGAGCTCCTATTGATTAATGTTCCCTGGAGTCAGGAGTTCTCTTTTGTTCTCAGGATTCAGGCTTAAGCCTCTTGCCTCTGGTTTTTGGTCTTATTCTTGGAGTAGCCTCTAGACTACTCTATCTGTCATTTCCAAGGTTGTTCCCTCTGTTTTAGCTTCTGTTTGCTGGTCTCTTCAGTGTCTAATTTCCGCCCTGCCACTAGGGTGCAGGTGGACACTTTTTAAGGCTCAGTTGTTCAGTCCTGTTCTGGGAAGGGAGGAACGCTGCAGACAAATATCTCTGGCATCTGTGGGGAGTGCTCACAGTGTCTCGGCCACACTGGGTTTGTCCCTGCTCACAGTGCGTGTGTTGTCCCAGTCTACACTGCACAGGCTCTAGGTTGCTCTGCCGGGAACTGTCCGAGGCTGGCGCTGGGTTGTATGCACTTCCCAGGTCTGAGCGGCTCAAGTTCAGGTTCTTGGGTACTCCACAAAGGCGCAGACTTGGTTGGGCCTTCATTTTGTGCCTTCCCCGGTCTGAGCAGCTCAGGTGACCAGGTGTTTGGCGAGCGCGGTCTCTGCGACTTATCGCCTCCCCAGTCCCTGCCACTTGGTTTTCTGGGTGTACAACTGGCGCACCTTCTCAGGCGGATATCGATTAGCCCGAGCCCAAGAAGTCTTGATTAGCAACGAAGCCTGCCTGCAGTTTGGTGTCGGATGCCTTTCTGGGGCCACGGTTGCCCCCTCCAGCTCTGGCTGCCCTCCCTGCCTGTCTTGGCGGGGGGCATGCGGGATGGGCCAACCGCAGCCAGCTTGCTCTGCGCAGTCCTTTGTTCTGTGAGTGGGACTGGTGGAGTCTTAGGTTAGAGCTTTCCGCCTTTTTGTGGGGAGGCTATCCCAGTCTGCTTTGCTATCCCCTGTTAGATCTCTCATATTGTTCTCGTAGCATTCAAGCCCAGTCCTCTCTTTGAGCAGTTCAGCTGGCTCCTCCCTGCCCAGCCCCAACTTGCTAATGGCGGATGCAGGCGTCTGTGCTGCTTCTCCGCTGGGAGTTACCGTTTGGCGGGTAATCTGTGGGTTTTAATTATTTCTTTCTTTGTCCTCCCAGTTATGTGGCCCGTCCAAGGCTCACCACAGATTCGCCAGTGAGAGTGTTTCCTGGTGTTTGGAAACTTCTCTCTTCTTAAAGCCACCTTTCCGGGGACAGAGCTCCGTCCTTACTTCTTTTGTCTCTCTTTTTATCTTTTATGTTTTTTCCTACCTCCTTTCGAAGACAATGTGCTGCTTTTCTGGGTGCCTGATGTCCTCTGTCAGCATTCAGAAGTTGTTTTGTGGACTTTACTCTGCGTTCAAATGTTCTTTTGATGAATTCGTGGGGGAGAGAGTGGTCTCGCCGTCTTATTCCTCCGCCATCTTGTTCTGGTCCTCCAAACCTGTTTTGTATTTGTGTAGGTGTGATTGTTTTTTTGGTGTGAATGGTCTTTGTCCCTCCAGCCTTCTGCTCACACTGGAGCCTTCCTTCTCTGTCCTGAGCAAGGCTAAGTTGGTTGTCCTGGAAGAGACTGATTCTTCCAGGCACTAATTTTAATATCTGTTAGGGTAGATTTAACATACCCTTTACGGGCTACTTTACTAAGGCAATACTCTTCCAAGGATGCTATCCAGTGGCCTATTAGTTAAAAAGTCTCTGCACTCTGGTAATATGAACTATCCCCAGGGTTGTGTGAGCTCTGGTAGTTGTTCAGTCTTTCGTTTTCTGGAGGCTCTTTATCAGCCTCATAGAGTTTCATTATGTTCATGGATAGATAAGAATTCATTCAAAGATTTGAGTGGGCCCTCTTCAGATCTCTGAAGCTTTCTCTTCGTACAGCTCATTCCTTTAGGACGTGATGCTCCACGAATTATAACCTAGGTGGGAGTGGGGTAGGATATGCACATGGTTGCACCAAGATATGATCATCTTCTGGCTTCCAGCTCAGTTTTCTCTGGACATGTGTCAAGAGGGAACTGTACTAGAGAAGGGAATAAGTTAAGGTGTGTCATGAGAGCTTTTATTCAAAACACAACAGGACACATAACAATGCTGCTTTGAGATCTAACATGGACCAGAAATGGCACACATTAAAGAAGTCCTGAGCTGTCATTTTGGTATCAGGCTGAAACTCCAATACTTTGGCCACCTTATGCGACGAGTTGACTCACCGGAAAAGACTCTGATGTTGGGAAAGGTTGGGGGCGAGAGGAGAAGGGGATGACAGAGAATGAAATGGCTGGATGGCATCACTGACTCTGTGTACGTGAGTTTGAGTGAACTCCGGGAGTTGGTGATGGACAGGGAGGCCTGGCGTGCTGTGATTCATGGGGTCGTGAAGAGTTGGACACGACTGAGCGACTGAACTGAACTGAACTGGCATCCTTAGTGAGCTTGGATTTAATAGGCATTGGAAGCATCTTATTTCTCAAATACATTGAGACAGATTGCATTCCCAGGAACCAGGAGAGACATGGGTGTGAGGAGAAAGACTTCTTTCAGGAATTTTTTCTTTGTTCAGAGAGGGGTTTCTCTTCTTGGAAGAGAGGGTCTAGGGTCTGAGTTATCTGAATTCTCTAGAAGGTGACTGAGTCAGAGAAATATTGCTGTGTTGCTTTTTGGTAATTTTACAGTCTGGTGGTCTGTGAAGTACTGTGTGATCCATGAGATTCCCATTGGTCAGAACATGGGCCAAAATTGAGAGACTAACAACAATCTAGATGCTGCCACATTAAGAGCTTAACTCTGATGACCATATATCAGAAGGCAGAAGACTTATTTCAAGGAAATATTGACTTAGCATAACTGTGGTGTGTTGAGAAAGGAGTTATAGGTTCATTTCAGTTCAGTCGCTCAGTCGTGTCTGACTCTTTGTGACCCCATGAATCACAGCACACCAGGCCTCCCTGTCCATCACCAGCTCCCTGAGTTCACTCAAACTCATGTCCATCGAGTTGGTGATGCCATCTAGCCATCTCATTCTCTGTCGTCTCCTTCTCCTCCCGCCCACAACCCCTCCCAGCATCAGAGTGTTTTCCAGTGAGTCAACTCGTCGCATGAGGTGGTCAAAGTATTTCAGTTTCAGTTTTAGCATCAGTCCTTCCAATGAACACCCAGGACTGATCTCCTTTAGAATGGACTGGTTGGATCTCCTTGTAGTCCAAGGGACTCTCAAGAGTCTTCTCCAACATCTCAGTTCAAAAGCATCAATTTTTTGGTGCTCAGCTTTCTTCACAGTCCAACTCTCACATCCATACATGACCACTGGAAAAACCATAGCCTTGACTAGATGGACCTTGGTTGGCAAAGTAATGTCTCTGCATTTCAATCTTACTTCAAAAGTCTCAATTTACTTTTGGCAGCAATTCTTTCTCATAATTGTCTACAAAGGAAAAAAATAGAAGTCCAAATATATGTAAAATAAATGGCTAATTTAAAAAATTAAATTAAAAATAAAATTTATATTTATAGATTATAAGTAAAATTATATATAACTATATATTATATATAAATAAACAATATATATTTATGATTACTTTATAATTTAAAAAATTATGTCTGTTTTGTTTTCCTAACAAATGTTATTGGACTGAGTGATCTCAAGCGAAATATTTTGACCAGGAAACCCTTTCTTTGCCTTCAGTTCAGTTCAGTTCAGTCGCTCAGTCGTGTCCGACTCTCCGCGACCCCATGAATCACAGCACGCCAGGCCTCCCTGTCCATCACCAACTCCCGGAGTACACTCAAACTCATGTCCACAGAGTCGGTGATGCCATCCAGCCATCTCATTCTCTGTCGTCCCCTTCTCCTCCCGCCCCCAACCTTTCCCAGCATCAGAGCCTTTTCCAGTGAGTCAACTCATTGCATGAGGTGGCCAAAGTATTGCAGTTTCAGCTTTAGCATCAGTCCCTCCAATGAACATCCAGGATTGATCTCCTTTAGAATGGACTGGTTGGATCTCCTTGCAGTATAAGGAACTCTCAAGAGTCTTCTCCAACTTAGGAGTATGTAATTGTTTTCTATTGTTCAAGTCTGAATGGTGTGTCTTTTTTTAAAAAATTCATTTATTGTTTATATTTATTTTGGCTGTGCTGGGTCTTCGTTGCTATGCACTGGCTTTCTCTAGTTGTGGTGAGCAGCGGTTACTCTTCATTGAGGTACGCGGACTTTTCATTGTGGTGGCTTGTCTTGTTGTAGAGCATGGGCTTTGGGCACGGGGGCTCAACTAAGCCTCCAGCCAGCGAACTTAGTTGCTCTGAGGTACGGTGAGATCTTTACTGACCAGGGATGGAACTCACGTCCCCAGCATTGGTAGGCAGATTCTTAACTGTTAGGCCACCAGGGGAGCCCTGAATGGTGTTTTTGAGTGCAAAAAATGGACTGAATTTGGAGGATTGAATTTAATCTGAAATATCTGCTTATCATATATGAGTTTGCATCATGGCCATATAAATTATAAATTTTGAGAACCAATATGCAGAGATAATTTATGAAACAACAAATTGTGTTATATAGATTATGAGTTTTTTTTTCTGGGAAGCTGAGTTTTGTTAATACTTATTTTCCCTTTTTTCCCTTTATGTCTCCTTTTTTAGTAGAAATAGATAACAACAGACTGGTTCCAAATAGGAAAAGGAGTACGTCAAGAATGTATATTGTCACCCTGCTTATTTAACTTATATGCAGAGTACATCATGAAGAACGCTGGGCTGGAAGAAGCACAAGCTGGAATCAAGATTGCCGGGAGAGATATCAATAACCTCAGATATGCAGATGACACCACCCTTATGGCAGAAAGTGAAGAGGAACTCAAAAGCCTCTTGATGAAAGTGAAAGAGGAGAGTGAAAAGGTTGGCTTGAAGCTCAACATTCAGAAAACAAAGATCATGGCATCTGGTCCCATCAGTTCATGGGAAATAGATGGGGAAACAGTGGAAACGGTGTCAGACTTTATTTTTTTGGGCTCCAAAATCACTGCAGATGCTGATTGCATCCATGAAATTAAAAGACGCTTACTCCCTGGAAGGAAAATTATGACCAACCTTGATAGTATATTAAAAAGCAGAGACATTACTTTGCCAACCAAGGTCCATCTAGTCAAGTCTATGGTTTTTCCCGTGGTCATGTATAGATGTGAGAGTTGCATTGTGAAGAAAGCTGATCGCCGAAGAATTGATGCTTTTGAACTGTGGTGTTGGAGAAGACTCTTGAGATCCAACCAGTCCATTCTAAAGGAGATCAACCCTGGGTGTTCATTGGAAGGACTGATGCTGAAGCTGAAACTCCAATACTTTGGTCACCTCATGTGACGAGTTGACTCGCTGGAAAAGAGTCTGATGCTGGGAGGGATCGGGGGTGGGAGGAGACGGGGACGACAGAGAATGAGATGGCTGGATGGCATCACTGACTCGATGGACATGAGTTTGAGTGAACTCCGGGTGTTGGTGATGGACAGGGAGACCTGGTGTGCTGTGATTCATGGGGTTGCAAAGAATTGGACACGACTGAGCAACTGAACTGAACTGAACTGATGATCTTTGTCATGTTACAGTTCTGTGAGGGTTATAATTTTAAAAATCTGATTTATGCAAAGATAGTAACATTGTTTGACCTTCACTGGTGGCTCAGATGGTAAAGAATCTGCCTGCAATGCAGGAGACCTGGGTTTGATCCTTGGATTGGGAAGATCCTCTGGAGGAGGACATGGCAACCCACTCCAGTATTCTTGCCTGGAGAATCCCCAAGGACAGAGGATACTGACAGACTGCAGCCCATGGAGCCGCACACAACTGAGCAATTACTCACAGCACAGCACAGGACATAGTTCAACCCATAATACCTCCACCCTTTCACTTTTTTTTTTTAATTTAGCCCCTCTCCCACTTCACATTGTTTCTCAACTCCAGCATGCTGTCTCTCTCCTAAATTCTTAAAATATTTCTTTTGTGTACAGGCTTTTCCCATCATTTAAAAATTGTTCAGATCTTTCTTATGGTAAACAACAACAACCCCCCTTGAGCACAGAGATGCTCTTCTCTAGCTACTGTAGTCTCTTCACCCTTTCCTATTCAAATTTCTTCTCTAATTTTGAGTCCTATCGCTACTCAAGCCATTGAATTCTTCCTTAAGTTACCAAGGCAGGAAAAAATACCTCTCACCGACGTGGACACTGACTAACACTCAGCTCACGTGCCTTAGTCCTTTTTTACTTTCCACCTGACAATCTTTTACACCACTGAAACTCTTCTGGTCCTGGAGTGCTTGTTTCCCTTGTTTCCATGGCCCCATCCTATTCCAGGCTTCCTTTAACTCTCAGGCCCTCTTTCTCATTCTTCTTTGCAAGCTTCTTCTTCTGAACCATCCCTATGATGTTGATGCTCCTTTCTTAGATCCTTCTCACCCTCCACACTACACAGTTGACCCACTTTCACTACATTTCTTTCTATAGCTTCAACTACTGTATTTGTGCCAGAGATCCTCCCACTTTGATTTTTGGCCTTGACCTTTCTCTAGAGCCATAAACCCATATGTCTAACTGGCTCAGTCTCTGTGTGTCCCAATCTGAACTCTTTGTCTCTTACTCCAACCCTATTCTTTTCTTTTATCCCCAGTTTGTGATTCTGCCATGCGTTCCTCTGCCAATAAATTACCAAGTCTGGGAGATTTCAACTCTTACAATCTTGAGTCTTCCCACTTCTCTTTATTCCCATGACAAATATTGGTATTTCAGCTCAACCTATGAATACTCAAAGGGCTTCCCTGGTGGCTCAGTGGTAAAGAATCCACCTGCCAATGCAGGAGACATGGGTTCAATCTCTGGGTTGGGAAGATCCCCTGGAGGAGGAAATAGCAAGCCACTCTAGTATTCTTGCCTGGAAATCCTATGAACAGAGGAGCCTGACAATCTGTAGTCCATAAGGTCGTAAAGTTAGCAGTTGACAAGTTAGCAATCAAACAACAACCAGGAATAGTCAAGCCTCTTCTTGCTTCTTCCTGCCCTTTAATCTGTTCCCGGCACTGCCTCTAGAGGGAGCTTCTTACAATGTAAATCTGATCAGGTAGGAAGATGACAGCTCTGATGACTTCCTCTGCCTTATGACTCCATCCTACTGCTTACAAGGTCCTTTATGACATTGCCTCTGCTAATTAGTCCAGGCTTCTTTTTACTCCTCACTTCCTTTCACTTTATTTTCCAGCCCTACTAAAATAAATTCAGTTCCTTTAATAAAGCACAAGCGTTCTCTACTGAGCCTATCTATATATAATAAAAAATGAATAAATAACATTTTTCTCAAATAATTGATAAATATATTGCATTTTATTTTCATACAGAGAAAATTTGTTTACATTTACTTGTGATATCATATATATGATAAAGTAAGACTAATGCATATTTCCTTTAAAGATGTGTATTCCTTGGAATGTACCTACATTCAGAGTTCTAGGAATTAAAGGTCAGATAGCCAAATAGCACTCAAATAAAGTAGTTTGAGTAAATCATGCTGACTTTTTAAAAAAGAATTTTATTGAAATATAGTTGATTTACCATGTTGTGTTAATTTCTGCTGTTCAACAAAGTGACTCAGTTGTTATTCATATTCTTTTTCATATTCTTTTCTATTCTTATTTATCGTAAGATATTGAATTTAGTTCCCTGTGCTATACAGTAGGATCTGTGTTTACCCATCCTATATATACTAGTTTGCATCTTCTGGTTTGCACCAAGCAAATCCCTCCTTTCCCCATACCCTTCCTCCTCCTTAGCAACCACAAATCTGTTCTCTTTGTGAGTCTGTTTCTGTTTTATAGATATGTTCATTTGTATTATGTTTTAGATTCCACATATAAGTGGTATCATATGGTATTTGTCTTTCTCTTTCAGACTTACTTCACCTAGTATGATAATCTCCAGGTCCATGAATGTTGCTGCAAAATGGCATACATACATATAAATTCAACTTTGGAGGAATCCCAGTCCATATCTCTTTC
This sequence comes from Moschus berezovskii, assembly GCF_049115385.1. Lineage (NCBI taxonomy): Eukaryota > Metazoa > Chordata > Mammalia > Artiodactyla > Moschidae > Moschus > Moschus berezovskii. Next base: position 69,446,511 of record NC_142469.1, read on the forward strand.
AATGAGATGTGCATACTACCCTCGGGGGAGCTTTCTAGGGATACATGGCTTCGACAGCTTTAAGAAGGTCAGTTTGTAGCTGTTCAGCTTCCACGTATTGATTGTTCAAGCTGATCTGTCTGAGACCCACTGCTGCAGTCAGGTTTTCTCTTTATATTCCTTCCTTTTCACAGTTGACTCTCCTACTTTACAAGAGAAATGTGCACTCATTTGAATCTTATGAGACATTTCCCAGGGTATAAAAAACTTAGGATGTTTGAAATGTAGAGCTCCTGAATGAGAGTCCCTGGATTTGGATTTTTTAAAAGAGAAAGAAAATTTTAAAAAATTGTGGAGAACAATACCCAATTTTGCTCAGATCGCAAATTCATGATAAGGCTCTGTACCCACCTGCCTCTGTCAGTACCTGTTAAAATTAGGATGCAGAAGTAGAAGCATTTCTAAGGAGCATACACGACATTTTTGCTTAAGTAAAAAAATGAAATTGGACTTATTTTTTGGCTATTTTAAAATTTTTATTTATATATTTTTAAAATTAATTTATTTAAATTGGAGGCTAATTAACTTATAATATTGTAGTGGTTTTTGCCAAACATCTACATAAATCAGCCATGGGCTCACATGTGTTCCCCATCCATAATCCCCCTCCCACATCCCCCCCATTTCATCCTGCAGGGTCATCCCAATGCACCAGCACTGAGCCCCCTGTCTCATGCATCGAACCTGGACTGGTGATATGCTTCACATATGATAATATATACATTTCAATGCTACCCTCTCCAATCATCCCACCCTTGCCTTCTCCCACAAGCCCAAGAGACTGTTCTTTACATCTGTGTCTCTTTTGCTGTCTTTCATATAGAGTCATCATTCCAAACATTCTAAATTCCATATATGTGCGTTAGTAAACTGTATTGGTGTTTTTCTTTCTGGCTTACTTCACTCTGTATAATAGGCTCCAGTTTCATCCACCTCATTAGAACTGATTCAAATGCATTCTTTAAATGGCTGAGTAATATTCCATTGTGGATATGTACCACAGCTTTCTTATCCATTCGTCTGCAGATGGATATCTAGGTTGCTTCCATGTCCTGGCCATTATAAACAGTGCTGCAATGAAAACTGGGGTACACGTGTCTCTTTCAATTCTGGTTTCCTCAGTGTGTATGCCCAGCAGTGGGATTGCTGGGTCTTATGGCAGTTCTCCCAGCAATCTAGATTCCAGCTTATGCTTCTTCCAGCCCAGCGTTCCTCATGATGTACTCTGCATATAAGTTAAATAAGCAAGGTGACAATATACAGCCTTGACGTACTCCTTTTCCTATTTGGAGCCAGTCTGTTGTTCCAGGTACAGTTCTGACTGTTGCTTCCTGACCTGCATACAGGTTTCTCAAGAGGCAGGTCAGGTGGTCGGGTATTCCCATCTCTTTCAGAATTTTCCATAGTTTATTGTGATCTACACAGTCAAAGGCTTTGGCATAGTCAATGAAGCAGAAATAGATGTTTTTCTGGAACTCTCTTGCTTTCTCCATGATCCAGCGGATGTTGGCAATTTGATCTCTGGTGCCTCTGCCTTTTCTAAAACCTGTTTGAACATCTGGAAGTTCATGGTTCACATATTGCTGAAGCCTGGCTTGGAGAATTTTGAGCATGACTTTACTAGCGTGTGAGATGAGTGCAATCATGTGGTAGTTTGAGCATTCTTTGGCATTGCCTTTCTTTGGGATTGAAATGAAGACTGACCTTTCCCAGTCCTGTGGCCACTGCTGGTTTTCCAAATTTGCTGGCATATTGAGTGCAGCACTTTCACAGCATCGTCTTTCAAGATTTGAAATAGCTCAACTGGAATTCCATCACCTCCACTAGCTTTGTTTGTAGTGAAGCTTTCTAAGGCCCACTTGACTTCACATTCCAAGATGTCTGGCTCTAGGTCAGTGATCACGTTATCGTGACTATCTTGGTCGTGAAGATCTTTTTTGTCCAGTTCTTCTGTGTATTCCTGCCACCTCTTCTTAATATCTTCTGCTTCTGTTAGATCCACACCATTTCTGTCCTTTATCGAGCCCATCTTTGCATGAAATGTTCTCTTGGTATCTCTAATTTTCTTGAAGAGATCTCTTGTCTTTCCTATTCTGTTGTTTTCCTCTATTTCTTTGCATTGATCACTGAGGAAGGCTTTCTTATCTCTCCTTGCTATTCTTTGAAACTCTGCATTCAGATGCTTATATCTTTCCTTTTCTCCTTTGCTTTTCGCTTCTCTTCTTTTCACAGCTATTTGTAATGCCTTCTCAGACAGCCATTTTGGTTTTTTGCATTTCTTTTCCATGGGGATTGTCTTGGTCCTGTCTCCTGTACAATGTCACAAACCTCCGTCCAGAGTTCATCAGGCACTCTATCTATCAGATCTAGTCCCTTAAATCTATTTCTGACTTCCACTGTATAATCATAAGGGATTTGATTTAGGTCATATCTGAATGGTCTAGTGGTTTTCCCTACTTTCTTCAATTTCAGTCTGAATTTGGCAGTAAGGAGTTCATGATCTGAGCCACAGTCATCTCCTGGTCTTGTTTTTGCTAACTGTATACAGCTTCTCCATCTTTATTTTTTTGGGCTCCAAAATCACTGCAGATGCTCATTGCAGCCATGAAATTAAAAGACGCTTACTCCTTGGAAGGAAAGTTATGACCAACCTAGATAGTATATTAAAAAGCAGAGACATTACTTTGCCAACCAAGGTCCGTCTAGTCAAGGCTATGGTTTTTCCCGTGGTCCTATATGGATGTGAGAGTTGGACTGTGAAGAAAGCTGATCGCCGAAGAATTGATGCTTTTGAACTGTGGTGTTGGAGAAGACTCTTGAGAGTCCCTTTTACTGCAAGGAGATCCAACCAGTCCATTCTAAAGGAGATCAATCCTGGGTGTTCATTGGAAGGACTGATGCTAAAGCTGAAACTGCAATACTTTGACCACCTCATGCAATGAGTTGACTCACTGGAAAAGACTCTGATGCTGGGAAAGCTTGGGGGCGGGAGGAGAAGCGGACGACAGAGAATGAGATGGCTGGATGGCATCACCGACTCGATGGACATGAGTTTGAGTGAACTCTGGGAGTTGGTGATGGACAGGGAGACCTGGCGTGCTGTGATTCATGGGGTCGTGGAGAGTCGGACACGACTGAGTGACTGAACTGAACTGAACTGAACTGATGGCAGTTCTATTTCCAGTTTTTTTAAGGAATCTCCACACTGTTCTCCATAGTGGCTGTACTAGTTTGCATTACTGCAGTGTAAGAGGGTTCCCTTTTCTCTGCACCTTCTCCAGCATTTATTGTTTGTAGACTTTTTGATAGCATCCATTCTGACCAGCATGAGATGGTACCTCAATGTGGTTTTGATTTGCAATTCTCTGATAATGAGTGATGTTGAGCACCTTTTCATGTGTTTTTAGCCATCTTTATGTCTTCTTTGGAGAAATGTCTCTTTAGTTGTTTGGCCCATTTTTTGATTGGGTCATTTATTTTTCTGGAATTTAGCTGCAGGAGCTGCTTGTCTATTTTTGAGATTAATTCTTTGTCAGTTGCTTCATTTGCTATCATTTTCTCCCATTCTGAAGGTTGTCTTTTCACCTTACTTATAGTTTCCTTCGTTGTACAAAAACTTTTAAGTTTAATTAGGTCCCATTTGTTTATTTTTGCTTTTATTTCCATTACTCTGGGAGATGGGTCATAGAGGATCCTGATGTGACTTATGTCACAGACTGTTTTGCTTATGTTTTCCTCTAGGAATTTTATAATTTATGGTCTTACATTGAAATTAAAAGATGCTTACTCCTTGGAAGGAAAGTTACGACCAACCTTGATAGTATATTAACAAGCAGAGACATTACTTTGCCAACAAAGGTCCATCTAGTCAAGGCTATGGTTTTTCCAGTGGTCGTGTATGGATGTGAGAGTTGGACTGTGAAGAAAGCTGAGCGCCGAAGAATTGATGCTTTTGAACTGTGTTGTTGGAGAAGACTCTTGAGAGTCTCGTGTACTGCAAGGAGATCCAACCAGTCCATTCTAAAGGAGATCAATCCTGGGTGCTCATTGGAAAGACTGATGCTAAAACTGAAACTGCAATACTTTGGCCACCTCATGCGATGAGTTGACTCACTGGAAAAGACTCTGATGCTGGGAAAGGTTATGGGCGGGAGGAGAAGGGGACGACAGAGAATGAGATGGCTGAATGGCATCACCGACTTTGTGGACATGAGGTTGAGTGAACTCCGGGAGTTGGTGATGGACAGGGAGGCCTGGTGTGCTGTGATTCATGGGGTCGTGGAGAGTCGGACACGACTGAGTGACTGATCTGAACTGAACTGGTCTTTCATTTAGATCTTTAATCCATTTTTAATTTATTTTTGTGTATGGTGTTAGAAAGTGTTCTAGTTTCATTGTTTTACAAGTGGTTGACCAGTTTTCCCAGCACCACTTGTTAAAGAGATTGTCTTTTCTCCACTGTATATTCTTGCTTCCTTGTCAAAGATAAGGTGTCCATAGGTGGGTGAATTTATCTCTGGGCTTTCTATTTTGTTCCATTGGTCTAAATTTCTGTCTTTGTGGCAGTACCATACTGTCTTTGTGACTGTAGCTTTGTAATATAGTCTGAAGTCCTGCAGGTTGATTCCTCCAGTTTCATTCTTCTTTCTCAAGATTTCTTTGGCTATTCGAGGTTTTTTGTATTTCCATACAAATTGTGAAATGATTTGTTCTAGGTCTGTGAAAAATATCGTTGGTAGTTTGATAGGGATTACATTGAATCTATAGATTGCTTTAGGTAGTATACTCATTTTCACTATATTTATTCTTCTGACCATGAACATGGTATATTTCTCCATCTATTTGTGTCATCTTTAATTTCTTTCATCAGTGTTTTATAGGTTTCTATATATAGGTCTTTTCTTTCTTTGGGTAGATTTATTTCTAAGTATTTTATTGTTTTCATTGCAATGGTGAATGGAATTGTTTCCTTAATTTCTCTTTCTGTTTTCTCATTATTAGTGTATAGGAATGCAAGGGATTTCTGTGTGTTGATTTTATATCCTGCAACTTTACTGTATTCATATATTAGGTCTAGTAATTTTCTGGTGGAGTCTTTAAGGTTTTCTATGTAGAAGATCATGTCATCTGAAAACAGTGAGAGTTTTACTTCTTCTTTTCCAATCTAGATTCTTTTTATTTCTTTTTCTTCTCTGATTCCTGTGGCTAAAACTGCCAAAACTATATTGAAGTGTAGTGGTGAGAATGGGGACCCTTGTCTTGTTCCTCTTTAGGGGAAATGCTTTCAGTTTTTCACCGTTGAGGATAATATTTGCTGTGGGTTTAGGATGTATGGCTTTTATTATATTAAGTCATGTTCCTTCTAGTCCTGCTTTCTGGAGGTTTTTTTTTTTTTTATCATAAATGGATGTTGAATTTTGTCAAAGGCTTTCTCTGCATCTATTGAGATAATCATATGGTTTTTATCTTTCAATTTATTAATGTGTTGTATCACATTGGTTGATTTGCAAATATTAAGGAATCCTTGTATCCCTGGGATAAAGCCCATTTGGTCATGATGTATGCTCTTTTTAATATATTGTTGGACTCTGTTTGCTAGAATTTTGTGAACGATTTTTGCATCTATGTTCATCAGTGTTATTGCCCTGTAGTTTTCTTTTTCTGTGGCATCTTTGTCTGGTTTTGGTATTAGTGTGATGTTGGCCTCATAAAATGAGTTTGGAGATTTACCTTCCCCTGCAATTTTCTGGAAGATTTTGAGTAGGATAGGTGTTAGCTCTTCTCTAAATTTTTGGTAGAATTCAACTGTGAAGCCTCCTGGTCCTGGGCTTTTGTTTGGTGGAAGATTTCTGATTACAGTTTCAATTTCCATGCTTGTGATAGGTCTGTTATGATTTTCTATTTCTTCCTGGTTCAGTTTTGGAAAGTTATACTTTTCTAAGAATTTGTCCATTTCTTCCAAGTTGTCCATTTTATTGACATATAGTTGCTGGTAGTAGTCTCTTATGATCCTTTGTTGTCTGTTGTGATTTCTCCATTTTCGTTTGTAATTTTGTTGGTTGGATTCTTCTCCCTTTTTTTCTTGATGAGCCTGGCTAGTGGTTTGTCTATTTTATCTTCTCAAACAACCAGGTTTTAGCTTTGTTGATTTTTGCTATGGTTTCCTTTGTTTCTTTTGCATTTATTTCTGCCCTAATTTTTATGATTTCTTTCCTTCTACTAACCTTGGGGTTCTTCATGTCTTCCTTTTCTAGTTGCTTTAGGTGTAGAATTAGGTTATTTATTTAAATTTTCTCTTGTTTCTTGAGGTAAGATTGTATTGCTATGTACCTTCCCCTTAACACCACTTTTACTGAATCCCATAGGTTTGGGTTGTTGTGTTTTCATTTTCATTCATTTCTATGCATGTTTTGATTTCTTCTGTGATTTTTTGGTTATTCAGAAGTGTTTTGTTTAGCCTCCATTTGTTTTTATTTTTAATAGTCTTTTTTTTCCTGTAGGTCTAATCTTACCACATTGTGATCTGAAAAGATGCTTGGAATGATTACAATTGTTTTGAATTTACCAAGGCTAGATTTATGGCCCAGGATGTGATCTATCCTGGAGAAGTTTTCATGTGCACTTGAGAAAAAGGTGAAATTCATTTTTTTGGGTGAAATGTCCTATAGCTATCAATTAGGTCTAACTGATCCATTGTATCATTTAAAGTTTGTGTTTCCTTGCTAATTTTCTGTTTAGTTGACCTATCCATAGGTGCAAGTGGGGTATTAAAATCTCCCACTATTATTATGTTACTGTTAATTTTCCCTTTCATACTTGTTAACATTTGCCTTACATATTGCAGTGCTCCTATGTTGGGTGCATATATATTTATACTTGTTATATCTTCTTCTTGGATTGACCCTTTGATCATTATGTAGTGTCCTTTGTCTCTTCATGGCCTTTATTTCAAGTCTATTTTATCTGATATGAGTATTGCTACTCCTGCTTTCTTTTGGTCTCCATTTGCATGAAATATCTTTTCCCAGCCCTTCACTTTCAGTCTGTATGTGTCCCTTGTTTTGAGGTGAGTCTCTTGTAGACACCATATATAGGAGTCTTGGTTTTGTATCCATTCAGCCAGTCTTTGTTTTTTGGTTGGGGCATTCAACCCATTTACATTTAAGGTAATTTTTGATAAGTATGATCCTGTTGGGCTTCCCTGGTGGCTCAGAGGGTAAAGCGTTTGCCTACAATGTGGGAGATCCGGGTTCTATCCCTGGGTCGGGAGGATCCCCTGGAGAAGGAAATGGCAATCCACTCCAGTACTCTTGCCTGGAAAATCCCACGGACTGAGAAGCCTGATAGGCTACAGTCCATGGGGTCGCAAAGAGTTGGACACGACTGAGCGACTTCACTTCTTCATGATCCCGTTGCCATTTACTTTGTTGTTTTGGGTTTGAGTTTATAAACCTTTTCTGTGTTTCCTGTCTAGAGAAGATCCTTTAGCATTTGTTGAAGAGCTGGTTTGGTGGTGCTGGATTCTTTCAACTTTTGCTTGTCTGTAAAGCTTTTGGTTTCTCCTTCATATTTGAATGAGATCCTTGCTGGGTACAGTAATCTGGGTTATAGGTTTTTCTCTTTCATCACTGTAAGTATATCCTGCCATTCCTTTCTGGCCTGAAGAGTTTCTATTGAAAGATCAGCTGTTATCCTTATCCCCTTGTGTGTTATTTGTTGTTTTTCCCTTTCTGCTTTTAATATTTGTTCTTTGTGTTTGATCTTTGTTAATTTGGTTAATATGTGTTTTGGGGTGTTTTGCCTTGGGTTTATCCTGTTTGGGACTCTCTGGTATTCTTGGACTTGGGTGGCTATTTCCTTCCCCATTTTAGGGAAGTTTTCTACTATTATCTCCTCAAGTATTTTCTCATGGCCTTTCTTTTTGTATTCTATTTCTGGGGCTCCTATGATTCAAATGTTGGGGTATTTGACATTGTCTCAGAGGTCTCTGAGGTTGTCCTCATTTCTTTTAATTCTTTTTTACTCTCTGCTTCATTTATTTCCACCATTCTATCTTCCACTTCACGTATCCTATCTTCTGCCTCAGTTATGCTATTGTTGATTCCCTCCAGAGTGTTCCTGATCTCCGTTATTGCATTATTCACTATTGTTTGACTCTTTTTTATTTCTTCTAGGTCCTTGTTAAATATTTCTTGCATCTTCTCAATCCTTGTCTCCAGACTATTTATATGTAACTCCATTTTGTTTTCAAGATTTTCGATCATTTTTTGCTATCATTATTCTGAATTCTTTTTCAGGTAGACTCCCTATCTCCTCTTCTTTTGTTTGGTTTGGTGGGCATTTATCATGTTCCTTTACCTACTGAATATTTCTCTGCCTTTTCATCTTATTTAGATTGCTGTGTTTGGGGGTGGTCTTTCTGTATGCTGGAAGTTTGTGGTTCCTCTTTATTGTGGAGGTTCCTCCCTGTGGGTGGAGTTGGACGAGTGGCTTGTCAAGGTTTCCTGATTAGGGAAGCTTGTGTTGGTGTTCTGGTGGGTGGAGCTGGATCTCTTCTCTCTGGAGTGCAATGAAGTGTCCAGTAGTGAGTTTTGAGGTGTCTGTGGGTTTGATGTGACTTTTGGCTGCCTGTATATTAATGCTCAAGCCTATGTTCCTGTGTTGTTGGAGAATTAGCATGGTATATCTTGCTCTGGAACTTGTTGGCTCTTGGGTGGAGCTTGGTTTCAGTATAGGTATGGAGGCTTTTGGATGAGCTCTTGTTGATTAATGTTCCCTGGAGTCAGGAGTTTTCTGGTGTTCTCAGGTTTTGGATTTAAGCCTCCTGCCTCTGGTTTTCAGTCTTATCCTTACAGTAGCCTCAAGACTTCTCCATCCATACAACACCGATGATAAAACATTTAGGTTAATGGAAAAAGAGTCTCCGCAGTGCGGGACACCCAGAGAGATTTGCAGAGTTACATGGAGAAGAGAAGAGGGAGGAGGGAGATAGAGGTGACCAGGAGGAGAAGATGGGGAGTCAAAAGGAGAGAGATAGATGTAGCCTGTGATCAGTTCCCTAAGTGTTCTCCATAGACCAGAACACCCAAAGAGATTCACAGAGTTGGGTAAAGAAGAGAAGGGGGAGGGAGGAGTTAGAGGCGACCTGGGGGAGAAAAAGGTGAGTCAAAAGGGGGAGAGGGAAATCAAGCCAGCAATCACACTCCTAAGTAAAAATGGGTACTGAAGATTGGATTCTTAAAGGTACAAAATTGATAACAAATACCAAAAAGCAAAGAATAAAAATCTAAAGTGGAGGTTAGACTCTCAAAAATACAATATTAAAAAAACAAAACAAAATTGCAAAAATTATAAAAAATATATATGAAATTTGCTTTAAAAATAGGTTTTTTGGGGCAAGGTAATAGTAAGTTATAAAAATGAAAATTAAAGGAGTAATAAAGGACTTAAAATTTAAAAAATTTAAAAAATGATAATAGTAAAATATATCTAGGAATTTCTCTGGAGCTGTTGTGGGCAGTGTGGGGTCAGTTCAGTTTCAGATAGTTCCTTGTTCCAGCTTATACTTCTACTCAAGGTCTATAGGCCTCTTCCAATGTAGTTGGTGCTAACTACAGGGTTTTAATCTGTTGCACCTGTCACTTCCAAAGTGTTCCCTCTGTTTATTTTGGTTTCTCCTGTTTGCAAGTCTAATTTCCGCCCTGACACAAGGGGGTGGAGGTGGTCACTTATTTAGGCTCACTTGTTCAGTTATGCTCTGGGGAGGGAGGAACTCTGCAAACAAATATCACTGGTTTGTGTGGGGAGTGCTCGCAGTGTCTGGGCCACACTGCATTTGCCCCCATTCACAGAGTGTGTGCTTTCCCGGTCTACACTGCTCAGGCTCCAGGTTGCTCTTCGGGGGTACTAAAGCGCGCCCTGGGTTGCGTGCATTTCCCAGGTCTAAGCTGCTTAGGTCCAGGTTCTCCGGTAGTCCACAAAGGCACAGACTCGGTTGGACCTGCGTTTTGTGCCCTTCCCAGGTCCGAGCAGCTCAGGCAACCAGATGCTTGGTGAGCGCACTCTCCCCACGTGGTACGGTGCATCTTATCACCTCCGCCATCCCACCTGCTCAGTTTCCTGGGTGTGCAGTGGGAGCACCGTCTCAGGTGTGCCATGTGTCTCCTCTGGGGAGCTGATCTCTGACTGCGACCCTCCTGGTGGATGTCAACTGTCCAGGATCCCAGGAAGACTTGGTTAGCAACTGGGGGCCTGCTCACAGTTTGGTGGGGGATGCTGTCTCTGGGGCCGAGATGCCCCTCTCTCTCCGGCTCTGGCTGTCGCCTGCCTGCCTCTCTGCCTCTGGTGGGACATGGGCTGGTCTGCAGCCAGCTAGCTCTCCTCTGGTATTCGCTCAGTCCTTTGTTCTGTGAGCGGCCTGGCAGTGCCTTAGGTTAGAGCTTTTCGCGGGAAAGTTCTCTCTTTCTCTGTTTCTTTTTTTTTTTTGGCTATCCCACAGTTTGTGTTGCTATCTCATGTTAGCTCCCTCAGATTGTCCTCAGGGCATTCAGGCCTGGTCCTTACCCAGAGCAATGCAGCCCGCACCTCCCTGTTCAGCCCCCGCTTGCTGGTGGCAGATGCGAGCATCTGGGCTACTTCTCGGCTGGGAGTTGCAGTTAGGAGCGTAATCTGTGGGTTTTATTTATTTTTTCCTCCCGGTTATGTTGCCCTCTGAGATTCCAAAACTCCCCACAGACCTGCCGGTGAGAGGGTTTCCTGGTGTTTGGAAACTTCTCCTTTTTCACAACTCCCTCCCTGGGACGAATATCCATCCCTAACTCTTTGCCTCTCTTTTTATCTTCTGTATTTTGTCCTACCTCCTTTCGAAGACAATGGGCTGCCTTTCTGGGTGCCTGGTGTTCTCTGCCAGCATTCAGAAGTTGTTTTGTGGAATTTGCTCAATGCTCAAATGATTTTTCGATGAATTTGTCAGGGAAAAAGTGGTCTCCTCATCCCATTCCTCCACCATTTTAGGACCCCCTCCAAAATTGGACTTTTAATGGCAAAAATAAAGTCTGACTTGACAAGTTGGTTTGACTGTTGAGACCGATTTTGCTGAAGAGATTTTGTTAATTGAAGATAGGTTTTGCTAATTGAATGGGCTAAATCTGCAACTCCACGTATATTTTAAAATATTTAAAACTTACACATAATATGTAAGATATGAAAAATTATATCTTTAGCTATTACACTTGAGACAAAAATTATATTCAACTTAAGATTTGAGGAAGTATATAAATTATTTGAAATTGTGGTGTCAAGTAAGTTGACAATATGTTAGGTACATTGGAAAGTAAAACTTCAAGTTTAATATCTTATAATAATTTTTTTTCAGAGCTCCTGTTTGAGTTTCCTGAGCCATATAGCAAATTCCTGTTGGCTATCTACTTTACTCATGGTAATGTAAGTTTCCATGTTACTCTTTCCATACATCTCACCCTCTCCTCCACTCTCCCCACGTCCTTAAGTCTATTCTCCATGTCTGTTTCTCCATTGCTGCCCTCAAGTTGGTTTTAGAAAAGGCAGAGGAACCAGAGATCAAATTGCTGGATCAACATTGCTGGATCTTCAAAAGGGCAAGAGAGTTCCAGAAAAACATCTATTTCTGCTTTATTAACTATGCCAAAGCCTTTGACTGTGTGGATCACAATAAACTGTGGAAAATTCTGAAAGAGATGGGAATACCAGACCACCTGACCTGCCTCTTGAGAAACCTGTATGTAGGTCAGGAAGCAACAGTTAGAACTGGACATGGAACAACAGACTGGTTCCAAATAGGAAAAGGAGTACGTCAAGAATGTATATTGTCACCCTGCTTATTTAACTTATATGCAGAGTATATCATGAGAAACACTGGGCTGGAGGAAGCACAAGCTGGAATCAAGATTGCTGGGAGAAATATCAATAACCTCAGATATGCAGATGACACCACCCTTATGGCAGAAAGTGAAGAGGAACTCAAAAGCCTCTTGATGAAAGTGAAAGAGGAGAGTGAAAAAGTTGGCTTAAAGCTCAACATTTAGAAAACGAAGATCATGGCATCTGGTCCCATCACTTCATGGGAAATAGATGGGGAAACAGTCGACACAGTGGCTGACTTTATTTTTCTGGACTCCAAAATCACTGCAGATGGTGATTGCAGCCATAAATTAAAAGACGCTTACTCCTTGGAAGGAAGATTATGACCAACCTAGACAGCATATTAAAAAGCAGAGACATTACTTTGTCAACAAAGGTCTGTCTAGTCAGGCTATGGTTTTTCCGGTAGTCATGTATGGATGTGAGAGTTGGACTGTGAAGAAAGCTGATCGCCGAAGAATTGATGCTTTTGAACTGTGGTATTGGAGAAGAGTCTTGAGAGTCCCTTGACTGCAAGGAGATCCCGCCTGTCCATCCTAAAGGAGATCAGTCCTGGGTGTTCATTGGAAGGACTGATGCTGAAGCTGAAACTCCAATACTTTGGCCACCTCATGCGAAGAGTTGACTCATTGGAAAAGACCCTGATGCTGGGAAAGAGTGAGGGCAGGAGAAGAAGGGGACGACAGAGGATAAGATGGCTGGATTGCATCACTGAATCAATGGACATGGGTTTGGGTGGACTCTGGGAGTTGGTGATGGACAGGGAGGCCTGGTGTGCTGCGATTCATGGAGTCACAAATAGCTGGACATGACTGAGCGACTGAACTGAACTGAACTGAATTCTCCAGTACTATTTTTCTAGATTCCGTATACGTGCATTCAGTTCAGTTCAATTCAGTTCAGTCGCTCAGTCGTGTCTGACTCTTTGAGACTCCATGAGTCACAGCACGCCAGGCCTCCCTGTCCATCACCAACTCCCAGAGTTCACTCAAACTCATGTCCATCGAGTCGGTGATACCATCCAGCCATCTCATTCTCTGTCGTCCAGGTGTCCTCCCACCCCTAATCCCTCCTAGCATCAGACTCTTTTCCAGTGAGTCAATTAGAATATGATATTTATCGTTCTCTTTTTGCCTTACTTCTTTTGTATAATAGGTTCTAGGTTCATCCACCTCCTTAGGACTGACTGAAATGCATTCCTTTTTATGGCTGAATAATATTCCATTGTGTATATGTACCACAACTTCTTTAGCCATTCATCTGTCGATGGACATCTAAGTTGCTTCCTTGTTCTAGCTATTGTAAATAGTGCTTCTATGAACAATGGTATACTTATGTCTTTTTCAATTTTGGTTCCCTCAGGATGTATGCCTAGGAGTGCGATTGCTGGGTCATATGGTAGTTTTATTCCTAGTTTCTTAAGGTATCTCCATACCGTCTTCCAAAGTGGCTGTATCAATTTACATTCCCACCGAGAGTGCAAGAGCATTCCCTTTTCTTCACACCCTCTCCAATATTTATTGTTTGTAGACTTTTTGATCATGTCCATTCTGACCAGTGTGAGGTGATATTTCATTGTAGTTTTGACGTGCATTTCTCTTATAATGAGGGATGTTGAGCATCTTTTCATGTGTTTGTTAGCCATCTGTATGTCTTCTTTGGAGAAGTGTCTGTTTAGGTCTTTTCCCCACTTTTTGATTGTGTTGTTTGCTTTTCTGAGTTGTATGAGCTGCTTGTATATTTTGGAAATTAATCCTTTGTCAGTTGTTTCATTTGCTATTATTTTCTCCCATTCTGGGGGTTGTCTTTTCACCTTGCTTATAGTTTCCTTTGCTGTGCAAAAGCTTTTAAGTTTAATCAGGTCCCACTTGTTTACTTTTGCTTTTATTTCCATCACTCCAGGGGTGGGTCATAAAGGATCTTGCTTTCATTTATGTCATTTAGTGTTCTGCCTATGTTTTCTTCTAAGAGTTTTATAGTTTCCGGTCTTACATTTAGGTGTTTAATCCATTTTGAGTTTATCTTTTTGTATGGTGTTAGAAAGTGTTCTAATTTCATTTTTTTTACATGTAGCTGTCCAGTTTTTCAAGCACCATTTACTGAAGAGGCTGTCTTTGCCCATTTGTATATTCTTGCCTCCTTTGTCAAAGATAAGGTACCCATAGGTAGATGGGTTTATTTCTGGGCTTTCTCGTTTATTTCTGGGCTTTCTCAAGACAAGCCAAATCAGTCTTGAGGAAGAAGAATGGAGCTGGAGGAATCAATCTTCCTAACTTCAGATTATACTACAAAGCTACATTCATCAAAACAATATGGTCCTCGCACAAAAAAGAAATATAGACCAATGAAACAGGATAGAAAGCCCATAAATATCCTATAATAATTTTAAAACAACAAAATTATGCTTTTTTTTTTTTTTGCTGTGTGGTGAGTGGGATCTTAGTCCCAAGACCAGGGATCGAACCCACATCCCCTGCATTTCCAGTGCAGAGTCTTAACCACTGGACCATCAGGGAAGTCCCCAAAATTATGCTTTGAGTAATAGGGCTTGAGTATTTTCAGAGATCATAAAGAAGACCCCTTCAACTCAACAAAGAGAAAACTAGGGTGCAGAAAAGTCCAGGACTAGCCCACACCCATACTCTAAGATAAGGGAGACTTCATCTATTTCTCCTAGTTTGTAAGAGTATGGCATATTACATTCCTTATAAAAGGTGGAGAAATGGCATTAGCATTTCACAAATGATGATACAAGAGAGCATGAATATACTATAAAATGCAGAAAGCACATCTGCATACACCTCTACTCTGTTGTAAGTTTAGCCTAATAATGATAAAATATGTATAGTAAACATTAGCTATTGCATTTAATTAACAGTATCTTTTCTTACTTTCTTAACATTTAGAAGGACTTCTAGAAGTTTTTTTTATAGAGCAGTTCTTTTAAACTGCCATCTAGGGAACTATGGATTGATTTTTCTTTTTCTTTAGATGATTTTCCCTTTGGCAAATAAAGTCATTCCAAACTGTTACAAATATCATTAGTTTATCAACTAGCCATCAAAATACATTGTAGAAAAAAGAACCTTAGTCTCAGGAAACAGGAGTCCTGGACCCTAGTCTCAGATCTGTCACTAGTTTGTTGTGTCACCTTAGGCATCAGTGAATGTATGCATATGTGTGTGTGGGGGTGGGGTGGGGTGTGATTAGATGTCAGGGTGTTGAATAGGTTTCAATCTGAGGACCAGTTCTAACTGATGACAATTTCCTAGAGTTTTGGATAGAGTAGGATTCTAGGGTTACTTTTGGCATTGGTGGGAAAGGTTATTATGATGGGTTTAAAGTATCTTTTATGGCATTGATGAGGGATGTTACGTATTTATCAACCATAATGATAAAAATAATTATGTTTTCAGGATTTCTTTTTCTGGCTCTTGGGGTATGTATATGTGTGTTTTCTCCCTCTAAACAGAACTTCATTAAACACACACAAAAAGTCGAGAACAGTTATATTTATTTAATTAGTGTTGGAGGGGTGTCCATTAAGAGTTTTCTAAAACAACAAGATCACCTCACCATTGTCCTAGATTCACAGCTTACAGAAGATCTACTGATATGAATTAGAAATGCATTTATAGGCATTTGAAGGAAGGCCAATGAGGTTGTCATCTGGGAGACAATTCACTTATAAGTGGAGCCTCTTAGGAAAAACATCTTGATTGAGTCACCATTTCTATTGTTTGTTCCATTAAAGAGTCGGACACGACTGAGTGACTGAACTAAACTGAACTGAACTGATAGGAATAAGATTCTCTTGATGACAGGCTCGTTGCTACTACATTCACATACATCTCACATATAACATTATATACAGTTTATGCTGCATAATAGGTCTTTTGTGAATCACTTACCCCATGTTATGCAATTGTGGTACCAAAGTATTTGGGAAGTGAGCTTAGTACTGATCAGAAGATGAGCGTGAAATTATGGTACTAGAAGCAAAGTGCGTTGAAGAAGCATTGCTACTGCTGCTGCTGCTAAGTCACTTCAGTCGTGTCCGACTCTGTGTGACCCCATAGACGGAAGCCCACCAGGCTCCCCCATCCCTGGGATTCTCCAGGCAAGAACACTGGAGTGGGTTGCCATTTCCTTCTCCAATGTGTGAAAGTGAAAAGTGAAAGTGAAGTCGCTCAGTCGTGTCCGACCGTTAGCGACCCCACGGACTACAGCCAACCAGGCTCCTCCATCCATGGGATTTTCTAGGCAATAGTACTGGAGTGGCTTGCCATTAAAAAGGCTCAAATGGTATACTGAACTCTTGTCTTAAAGAGCGATGTGTTGTAATCAATAGGGAACTTGTTTTCCATTTTTTCTTAGAATACTGTGTAGCCCATCTATGGCTGTTTTAATTAAATCATATTTCCCTGAGTCATAAACTTGGTGTTTGTGGAACTTGAGAAGGATAACATCAGGGCTGAAAAGACTGATGAAGCCCTGATTCATTGGGAGATTGTACTGTAGCTAGTGGGTGGGTGCTGCATGACACAGAATTCTAAGAATTTCACCATGAAGAGGAGATAAGAAAGACAGTCTTTAATTATGAACATTTCAAAATGGAAGCAACAGACTGGTATGCTGGTGTGTTTCCTTCTTTTCTCCTTTTTATGGGAGGTGAAAAATTATGGTAAACGTGAGGCTGAACTAGGAATGTGTAGTGTGTGGTAATTGTTATCTATGTAAACTCATCGAAGATGGGTCTTTGAGTCTGCAGTTGAGATGCTACATTGTGTACTATGCTTTGCAGACTCTTAGGAGCCCATGTTGAAAGGGGTAATCAAAATGATGGAGTAACATTAAGCTAGGATCCTAAAATCCATTGCGGCAAAGACTGCTGATAGCTCTTCACTAGCCATTCTCTCTGTTAATTTTAGTAATAGTATCCTCCTCCAGCCAGTTTTCAAGGAGCAGGTATTTCCCCAACTAGAGAACACATGTGAATCAAGATATGGCAATGTAAATAAGTTTAAGCCAATGGGATGAAAGCAGATATATGAGTACTTTTGAAATTATCTCCCTGTAGAGCACCCATTTGCTTTGAGTTGTCTCTTCTTCCTTGTCTGCTAACTAGGAAATGGTGACAGTTGAAACAGTTATGAAACCATGTGTCACCAATGCAGGGCCACCCTGAAATCTCTAGACTGCCTTTTGGAAAAGTAGTGAATTTCATTCTTATTATAAGCCAGTGTTTGGGGGCTTTTTGTTATCAGTTCAGTTCAGTCGCTCAGTCGTGTCCGACTCTCCGCGACCCCATGAATTACAGCATGCCAGGCCTCCCTGTCCATCACCAACTCCCGGAGTACACTCAAACTCATGTCCACAGAGTCGGTGATGCCATCCAGCCATCTCATTCTCCGTCGTCCCCTTCTCCTCCCGCCCCCAACCTTTCCCAGCATCAGAGTCTTTTCCAGTGAGTCAACTCATTGCACGAGGTGGCCAAAGTATTGCAGTTTCAGCTTTAACATCAGTCCCTCCAATGAACACCCAGGATTGATCTCCTTTAGAATGGACTGGTTGGATCTCCTTGCAGTATAAGGGACTCTCAAGAGTCTTCTCCAATACCACAGTTCAAAAGCATCGATTCTTCGGCAATCAGCTTTCTTCACAGTCCAACTCTCACATCCATACATGACCACGGGAAAAACCATTGCCTTGACTAGACGAACCTTGGTTGGCAAAGTAATGTCTCTGCTTTTTAATATACTATTAAGGTTGGTCATAACTTTCCTTCCAAGGAGCAAGCGTCTTTTAATTTCATGGCTGCAATCAGCATCTGCAGTGATTTTGGAGCCCAAAAAAATAAAGTCTGACACTGTTTCCACTGTTTTCCCATCTATTTCCCATGAAGTGATGGGACCAGATGCCATGATCTTTGTTTTCTGAATGTTGAGCTTCAAGCCAACCTTTTCACTCTCCTCTTTCACTTTCATCAAGAGGCTTTTGAGTTCCTCTTCACTTTCTGCCATAAGGGTAGTGTCATCTGCATATCTGAGGTTATTGATATTTCTCCCAGCAATCTTGATTCCAGCTTGTGACTTCCTCAGTGATCAATGCAAAGAAATAGAGGAAAACAACAGAATAGGAAAAACAAGAGACCTCTTCAAGAAAATTAGAGATTCCAAGGGAACATTTCATGCAAAGATGGGCTCGATAAAGGACAGAAATGGTATGGACCTAACAGAAGCAGAAGATATTAAGAAGAGGTGGCAGGAATACACAGAAGAACTGGACAAAAAAGATCTTCACGACCAAGATAGTCACGATAACGTGATCACTGACCTAGAGCCAGACATCTTGGAATGTGAAGTCAAGTGGGCCTTAGAAAGCATCACTACTAACAAAGCTAGTGGAGGTGATGGAATTCCAGTGGAGCTATTTCAAGTCTTGAAAGATGATGCTGTGAAAGTGCTGCACTCAATATGCCAGCAGATTTGGAAAACTCAGCGCTGGCCACAGGACTGGAAGAGGTCAGTCTTCATTCCAATCCCAAAGAAAGGCAATGCCAAAGAATGCTCAAACTACCGCACAATTGCTTTTTGTTATACCAGCTAGCAAATATGAAAATGGTACCCAGAAGTGAGCTTCAGCGTAAAAATAACAAAATGATGCTCAGTTGTCTGGCAGTGGTTTGTAGGCCAACAGAAAGTACAGGTTCTCATGCTGCTGACTGTAGGCTGTTGAAACTATTTGGTAAAATTTCATCTCCAGTAACTTGAAAGACAGATGACATGCTTACTGAATCTGTTGGTCTAGAGTAACTATATGGAAAAACTCAAGTGTTTGATGTTTCCTGGCTTTTTCTTGCTGGTTTTTACAAAAGAGAGATGAAAGCAGACAAAATTTGCCCAGTTTGGAAGCAGAGCTGGGAAGAAACATAAATCTGCTTCTGCCTATGATGGGCAAGTTAAATTTGGGGATTTGCCAGGTTGGAAAAGTCAACTCTTCTGTAGCAAAGTTCTAAAGGTAAATCTATATTTTAGAACTTTTCTCACAAATCTGGTAAGACACCACATTCAGACCAGGAAGCAACTCAGAGGCAAAGATCTTATTAAGGGCTTCGCTTTCCCTCCCAAGCTGACTGTTTCAAGTGGCCTTAGGTTAGCAGTCATGAAACTGAGAAAATATAGGGGGCAGTAAATAAAACAAGAGTCACTCCACTTAAGATCTGTGCTCTAAGGAGAACTTTAGGAATGGTTATTGCTCTTGGAACTTGGCAGGAGCAAGCCCATAAGAGCCTATCACAACTTTGAGGGAATTGTTCTGCCAAAGAAGTCACAGGTCTGGCCTACACAAGCTTATTTTTCTAAAGCAGCCCTTCCCTCTCTCCCAAACACGTACCATCAGAAAGCTGGACTCTGTGCTGACATCTCCTTCTCTGGTTATGGGGCCACCATGATGGTGAATGAGAGAAAACTACCTAGAGAGCAGTGCCAGTGGCCACAGAGAGTGACTGACAAGGTGGCGCCTCCTGGTGAACAGAACCAAGTTCCAACCAAGACAGCGCCTGTCCTTCCAGGATGCAGGGGTCTCCATAAATACTCCCAGTAGGGTTCTAGCTGAGGACCATTCATTGCTGTGCATGTGCCATCCTTTTACAAATAGGAGATGTTATGGCAGCTATCCTGTTCTGTCTCTACTTTTGCCTGTGAGCCCATATGTATGTGTGTGTGTGTGAGTTGAATCAAGAGAAGGGGAGGGAGAGAGAGTAATGTGTTAGTTTGCAGGTCCCTGAAAAGTCCTGATGGAAAGGACATGTACCACTCAGAGACCCAGGACTTTGAGTTGGAGGAAATATAGGGTGGGAATGTGTTCCATATGTACAGAAAGACTGTGTATGAGTTTTTGGATGGCCAGAGACTTGGTCTATGATAGAAGCTAATAACTTCTTTCTAGTAGCCTTTCTGTCCTTTTTAGGAAGAAAACCCTCCAACCCAGCTAGGAATGACACTTCTTTACCTCCCTTGCAGCAAATTACTGACCAGTTGGCTATGGGCAAAAGAGTAACAGGATTTCCATGTCATCTCATTCAAGGTCAATTCACATGTCCTAGATCCAACCAGTCCATTCTAAAGGAGATCAGTCCTGGGTGTTCATTGGAAGGACTGATGCTAAAGCTGAAACTCCAATACTTTGGCCATCTCATGTGACGAGTTGACTCATTGGAAAAGACTCTCATGCTGGGAGGGATTGGGGGTGGGAGGAGAAGGGGATGACAGAGAATGAGATGGCTGGATGGCATCACTGACTCAATGGACATGAGTTTGAGTGAACTCCGGGAGTTAGTGATGGACAGGGAGGCCTGGCGTGCTGTGACTCATGGGGTCGCAAAGAGTCAGACATGATTGAGTGACTGAACTGAACTGAACCGAGACATCTTTTTTGTCCTGATTCTGATTGGGGAATGTTGTTGTGGTTCAGTCACTGAGTCGTGTCCAACTCTGTAACCCCTTGGACTGTAGCACCTCAGGCTTTCCTGTCTTCACTGTCTCCCGAGTTTGTACAAACTCATGTCCATTGAGCCCGTGATGCCACCCAACCATCTCATCCTTTGTCACTCCGTTCTCCTCCTGCCTTCAATCTTTCCCAGAATCACAGACTTTTCCAATGAGTCTGCTGCTTGCATCAGGTGGCCAAAGTATTGGAGCTTCAGCTTCTGTCCTTATAAGGAATATTCAAGGTTGGTTTCCTTTAGAATTGACTGGTTTGATTGGGGAATGGGGGCACCCTCAAGCCCTGGTAGAGGATGGTAAAGGGGATCCACCAGACCTGAATGGGTCACATCCAGTCTGCTCTGTGAGAGAGTAAGAAACTTCTGTCTTATTCAGGTCACTATATTTTGGGGTTGTAGTGTTTGAGGTATTTTTTCCTTATATTCCTAAGCAACCTTGATGTGCTACTTGTAGTAATAATGGAGTGGCTTGCTGAGATGTTTCTATTAAGCCCTGAGGAAGCATAACATGTTACCACAGGTGCTGGAGAAGACTCTTAAGAGTCCCTTGGACAGCAAGGAGATCAAAGCAGTCAACCCTAATGGAAGTCAACTCTGAATATTCATTGGAAGAACTGATGCTGAAGCTGAAGCTCCAATATTTGGCCACCTGATGCAAATAACCAACTCATTGAAAAAGACTGTGATGCTGGGAAAGATTGAGGGCAGGAAGAGAAGGAAGTGACAGAGGATGAGATGGTTGGATGGCATCACTGACTCAATGAACTTAAGTCTGAGCAAATTCTGGGAGATAGTGAAGGACAGGGAAGCCTGGTGTACTGCAGTCCATGGGGTCACAAAGAGTTGGACACAACTTAGTGCCTGAATAACGAAAGACCTTCAATGAAGAATTTCTCATTGTTTAGAAATTTCTCATAGTGTTGGGGTTGTTTGTGTCTGTGTTAGACAGGGCTAGATAAATAGTGACATGGTTTGGTTTTCAAAATATGTATATTTAGATTGATTACCTTTTTTTCTGGTGAGACTATCATTAAATGTATTTATATAACTGATCATGTTCTAATAGGGCTGGAAGATGTTCTGTACAGTCTCAATATGTTTTTATAGAGTTAATCTTACCTCCATCATTCTTTCAGAAACTCACTGTAACAGGACAAATTAATGAATTAGTATGATATCCTTTAATAAACAACTACAACAAAATATGGAGTGAAACCGGCCAAATAATGGATGCTGTGCAAATTCTACAACAATAGTGATAATATGATAGTAGCACTCAGGCTTCTCTCATGGCTCAACCATAAAGAATCTTCCTGCAATGAAGGAGACTCAGGTTCAATCCCTGGGTCAGCAAAATCCCCTGGAGGAGGAAATGGCAGCCCACTCCAGTATTCTTGCCTGGGAAATGCCATGGACAGAGGAGCCTGGCGTGCTGTAGTCCATGGGGTTGCAAAAGAGTTGAACATGACTTAATGACTAAACAACAAAAAGAGCAACAAATAGTATCACTCACATAAGTTTATAGAATTAATTTTACCTATCATTTTACATTTGAACAAAATTTTAGGTGTATACCTAGCTAATATTCTTTTTTAGAATAAATTTCAATAGTATACCACTGAAGCTTAAAATAGAACCTGGATCCCTTGGATGTCTATAGGATGACCCATTGGCACATTTCATATTGGGATAGAGATGATCAAGATAATTACTAGAGTCTATTTTAACTCACGAGGAATGCTGGACTGGAAGAAACACAAGCTGGAATCAAGATTACTGGGAGAAATATCAATAACCTCAGATATGCAGATGACACCACCCTTATGGCAGAAAGTGAAGAGGAACTCAAAAGCCTCTTGATGAAAGTGAAAGAGGAGAGTGAAAAGGTTGGCTTGAAGCTCAACATTCAGAAAACAAAGATCATGGCATCTGGTCCCATCATTTCATGGGAAATAGATGGAAAAACAGTAGAAACAGTGTCAGACTTTATTTTTTTGGGCTCCAAAATCACTGCAGATGCTGATTGCAGCCATGAAATTAAAAGACGCTTGCTCCTTGGAAGGAAAGTTATGACCAACCTAGATAGTATATTAAAAAGCAGAGACGTTACTTTGCCAACAAAGGTCCGTCTAGTCAAGCTATGGTTTTTCCAGTGGTCATGTATGGATGTGAGAGTTGGACTGTGAAGAAAGCTGATCGCCAAAGAATGATGGTTTTGAACTGTGGAATTGAAGGCTCTTGAGAGTCCCTTGGACTTCAAGGAGATCCAAGTAGTCCATCCTAAAGGAGATCAGTCCTGCGTGTTCATTGGAAGGACTGATGCTGAAACTCCAATACTTTGGCCACCTCATGCGAAGAGTTGACTCACTGGGAAAGACTCTGATGCTGGGAGGGATTGGGGGCAGGAGGAGAAGGGGACGATAGAGAATGAGATGGCTGGATGGCATCACCGACACGATGGACACGAGTTGAGTGAACTCCGGGAGTTGGTGATGGACAGGGAGGCCTGGCATGCCGTGATTCATGGGGTCGCACAGAGTCGGACATGACCGAACCTACTTAGCAGCAAGTGATCAATACAAAGAAATAGCGGAAAACAATAGAATGGGAAAGACTAGAGATCTTTTCAAGAAAATTAGAGATACCAAGGGAACATTTCATGCAAAGATGGACACAATAAAGGACAGAAATGGTATGGACCTAAGAGAAGCAGAAGATATTAAGAAGAAGTGGCAAGAATACACGGAAGAACTATACAAGAAAGATCTTGATGATCCAGGTAACCATGATGATGTGATCACTCACCTAGAGTCAGACATCCTGGAATGCGAAGTCAAGTGGGCCTTAGGAAGCATCACTCTGAATAAATATAGTGGAGGTGATGGAATTCCAGTTGAGCTATTTCAAATCCTAGAAGATGATGCTGTGAAAGTGCTGCATTCAATATGCCAGCAAATTTGGAAAACTCAGCAGTGGCCACAAGACTGGAAAAGGTCAGTTTTCATTCCAATTCCAAAGAAAGGCAATGCCAAAGAATGTTCAAACTATGGCACAATTGCACTAATCTCACACGCTAGCAAAGTAATGCTCAACATTCTCCAAGTGAGGCTTCAACAGTATGTGAACCATGAATTTCCAGATGTTCAAGCTGTATTTAGAAAAGGGAGAGGAACCAGAGATCAAATTGGCAACATCTGTTGGATCATTGTAAAAGGAAGAGAGGTCCAGAAAAACATCTATTTCTGCTTTATTGACTATGCCAAATACTTTGTGTGGATCATGACAAACTGGAACATTTTTAAAGATATGGGAATACCAGACCACCTTACCTGCCTCCCGAGAAAGCTGTATGCAGGTCAAGAAGCAACAATTAGGACTGGACATGAAGCAACAATTAGGACTGGACATGAAACAACAGACTGGTTCCAAATTGGGAACGGAGTACATCAAGCCTATTTATTGTCACCCTGCTTATTTAACTTATATGCGGAGCACATCATGCAAAATGCCAGGCTGGATGAAGCACAAGCTGGAATCAAGATAGCAGGGAGAAATACCAATGATCTTAGTTACACAGATGACACCACCCTTAATGGCAGAAAGTGAAGAGGAACTAAAGAGCCTCTTGATGAAAGTGAAAGAGAAGAGTGAAAAAGCTGGCTTAAAACTCAACATTTAGTAAACTAAGATCATGGCATCTGGTCCCATCACTTAATAGCAAATAGATGGGGAAACAGTGCAAACAGTGACAGACTCTTTTTTGAGGGGCTCCAAAATCACTGCAGATGGTGACTGCTGCCATGAAATGAAAAGACGCTTGCTCCTTGGAAGAAAAGTTATGACCGGCCTAGACAGCATATTAAAAAGCAGAGACATTACTTTGCTGACAAAGGTCTGTCTAGTCAAAACTATGATTTTTCCAGTAGTCGCGTATGGATGTGAGAGTTGGACTATAAAGAAAGATGAACGCCAAAGAATTGATGCTTTTGTACTGTGGTGTTGGAGAAGACTCTTGAAAATCCCTTGAACTGCAAGAAGATCTGACCAGTCAATCCTAAAGGAAATTAGTCCTGAATATTCATTGGAAGGGCTTCCCTGGTGGCTCAGAGGTTAAAGCGTCTGCCTCCAATGCGGGAGACCGGGGTTCGATCCCTGGGTCGGGAAGATCCCCTGGAGAAGGAAATGGTGACTACCCACTCCAGTATTCTTGCCTGGAGAATCCCATGGACGGAGAAGCCTGGTAGGCTACAGTCCACGGGGTCGCAAAGACTCGGACACGACTGAGCGATGGAACGGAACATATTCATTGGAAGGACTGATGCTGAAGCTTCGATACTTTGGCCACCTGATATGAAGAACTGACTCACTGGAAAAGACCCTGATGCTGGGAACGAGTGAAGGCAGGAGGAGAAAGGGATGACAGAGGATGAGATGATTGAATGGCATAACTGACTCAATGGACATGAGTTTGAGCAAGCTCTGGGGGTTGTTGATGGCCAGGGAAGCCTGGTGTACTGCAGTCTATGGGGTTGCACAGAGTCAGATACAACTGAGTAACTGAACTGAACTGAACTGATAGATGTAGTAATAAGTAGATTAATAGCATTTGTAAGTAAGAATGGATCCTCAAATGTATTATCAATTTGGCACTCCAAGATGCTTTAGGATAGGCCAATAATTATATGTGCATGGGGAGAAGATACAATAAAATATCAAAATAAAGATATTTTTCTTGTTGAGAAAATTTTCTAGTCTGAGAAACTGATCTCCAAGGACTTGGACTTATAATCATCATCAGGAAGGACGCTCTGAATTTTGGATATGGGGTAATACAATTTAAAATTACCATGATCTGCTTTTTAAAATAATAAATTATTTGATTATTTTGGCTGCACGATGTCTTAGTTGCGGCATGCACGGTCTTCGTTCTTTGTTATGGCATATGTTCTCTTAGCTGCAGAATGTGGGATCTAGTTCCCTGACCACGGATTGAACCTGGGCCCCCTGCGTTGGAAGCACAGTCTCAGCCACTGGACCACCAGAGAAGTCCTTAATCTGCTTTTCATATACAGAGATCTCCATGGCATCTGATCCACCGCCCACAGAGAATGCCCACTGAATTGCACTTGGAATAATTGCATTGGTCGTGTTAATCTGTCCGGCCCCACTTCTTTCTTTGTTGAGGACACATCAGCTGATGGAAACTAAAGGGAAACTGACTGGGTTTAGTGTTAGATTTGAACTTTTAGTGTTGGGTTTATAAACTCAGGTTTTAACCCACAGAACTAGCATCTCGGTCCAGACACTAAGTAATTATTATGCATTTGAATCGCACAGAGTGACTTTATGTACAAAAAATCTAGTTAATCTGGGAAATCAAGCTTAATTGAAATGTATCTCTTCATTTATAGCCTGCCCTGACATCTTTCTAATTTAAAGACAGAAAAAGTAAACGTTTCAACACTTTGCTGTGGTGAGCAGCTTATTTGTTTTAACGCTCAGAAATTCAGAAAGGCCATTTAAACAGGGAGTAGAGGGTCTCTTTCATTTTCTTTATTCTGTGTTGTTGCTGTTCAAATGTTTTCAGTGCTCCCGTAAAATCAGAGAATAGGGACCTCTCTCCCTTCAGTTTTTCTTTCTGCTTCGTAACTCTTGGTGAACTCTGCCTGTATCTGAGGCATGCTGATGGAGTTCTGTGTATCGCTATTTCAAGGGCAGAGTCAGTTAACCATTCTGCAATTGACAAAGCTTTTCTTATGTTACATTGTTAGATATAATACAGCTACAAATAATGCTTTTACTTGAAGTTTCTATTACTGTTTATTTGTGGCACATAATGAACTGAATGGTCTAAATAAAACTGCTAGGCTTATAGTTCTCCAGGCTGACATTATCAGTAATTATATGCAACAGTTTAAGCTTTCTTTCTGCCAAACTGTGTCAGGATGAGCTAGAAAGAATGCCACAGATGCTGAACTTGATGTTTTCCTCTCTCTTGACAGCTTCGGTGTCAGGCGCTGCCTATTGAGTTTATCTTATATCCATGAAACTATGGAGCGCCTTTCATGTAGTGAGCTTCCATAGTGAGTTTATCTCCTATCCACACGACTATGGAAATTGATGTTGAAGTAGGGGAGTACAAAGTTGGTGCAATGGGAAACATGGTGCTATTTTGGCCATTGCTATACTTAGGGACTTCCCAGGTAGCACTAGTGGTAAAGAACCTGCCTGCCAATACAGGAGACTTATGAGATCTGGGTTCAATCCCTATGTTGGGGAGATCCCCTGGAGGAGAAAATGACAACCCACTGTAGTATTCTTGCCTGGAGAACCCTCATGGACAGAGGAGCCGGTGGGCTATGGTCCATAGGGTTGCGAAGAGTTGTACATGACTGAAGCAACTTAGCTCAGTTCATACTTGGGTTGGGGTTTCCCAGGTGGTGCTAGTGGTAAAGAACCTGCCTGCCAACACAGGCAACATAAGAACCATAAGTTCAAGTTCAACCCCTGGGTTGGGAAGATCCCCTGGAGGATGGCATGGTAACCCACTCTAGTATTCTTGCCTGGAGAATCCCATGGACTGAGGAGCCTGGTGGGCTACAGTCCATGGGATTGCAGAGTCAGTCACCACTGAAGTGACTTAGCATACACACACACATACTTAGATTAATATTTACAAAACTGTAGAATTTATAAATGTAAAAGATCCCAGAGATAATTACTTTTCTCAATTTTTGTTTTTTGGCTGAGTTAAGTGGAACTTGTATCACACCCTGCTGGTGATCTTTACAAGTCCCAGTGGTTCCTAAAAGATTGAAACAGTGCCTGGGTCACAGTCTGGTCATGTGATCTAAGAATTTCACTCATGTTCTCTCTCCTGGTGTCTGGTTTGTCATGTCCACACCATCATCTGCACATCCTCATCTTTTTGGGAGATCCTCCTACCCAGGTATCGAACCTGCATCTCTGGAGGAGGATTCTTTAGCACTGAGCCACCCAGGAAGCCCCTTTTCTTCCTTAGAAATGGGTTAGGAATGGATAAGAGAAGAAAACGGAAGAGGAGGGAGGTTGTGTTTTGGCCACGACAACTTTCTATCTCCAGAAGACACATCATTCTCCTTTATTCCTTTCCCATGTGGCTAAAACCTCCTCACACTGCAACACAGTGGACACTGGCTAATGCTCCTCTACCCTTGAGAACTGGCCTGGTTTAGGTCACCAGTGAGTCCTTGATCACCAAATCCAAAGCACACTTTTCCAGGCCTTCACTGACTTGACTTTTCTGGACATTGACATAGTTTGCAATTTCCTCCTTGAAATTGCGCTTCCTTTGGCTTCTGTGGCGAGTCTGGCCTTTTCCTCATCTTCCAGCCCCTTAAATATTTATGTTCATGGTCCATGTGCATCCTTCCCAAGGCTGTACCATTAATTAGGAGGCAGGATATTGTAATGCCTAAAAGCTTGAATTCTGGAACTAGATTGCCTAGGCTTGAGTCCTGGCTGTTGCACTTGGATCGGCTGCTCTATTTGTTGATGCCTCAATTTTGTCATGGAAAAATGGGGATGTTACTAGTAGTTTCTCATAGCGTTGTTGTGAAAATTAGACTATTTAATATATGTAATGTGCTAAGAACAGTGCCCAGAAAATGGCAAATGTTTTGTAAATCCTTATTATGAGAAAGAGAGGCAAAAAGACAGTGGGGGGCGGGGAGAGAGAATTCTTTGGTTAAAGATATCTGAATGACTCTGGTCCTCTGCTGGAATATCTGAACAAGATCTCAACATCCATGCTCAAGAGATACAGGGAACATAGCTCACATACATGTTTCTTTTTCCTTCAAAATTTTAATATTGAGTCTGGCTGCTTTTTAATAACTTCCTCATTTGAACATTTTGATCAAATAAACCCTGGTCACTGTTGATTGTAGATTGCAGATTAGCATCTTGTTTTCCCTCTTTGAATGTCAAACCAGCTTTCTCTGCTCTCCACATATGTGGAACTTCCAACTTCTGTACTAAGTCTAGCCTTTAATAAAAGAGAGGACATAAAAATTATTAACATGGAGTCTTCACCTTTCTCTCAGCCTTAAAGCAATGCAGATGATAGGGGAGATGTTTATACCAATGATCACAAGAGAAACCTTGAGAGCAGCAGACAAATGATACTTCCCAGAGATTCAGATGCTGGAGGGTGTTAGTGATGGTGGTAGTGATGAAGGTGGTGGGGTGGAGGGTGTGCTCCCAGATGCTTAGACTTCAACTTTGTGATGGGAGAGAGCTGTGGCTTAGTTATGGGATTTCTCCAGCTAGAGTCATTGATTCTCAGATGAACAAGAAATATTCTCCAAAGCGTTTAAAGCAAGGACTGCTGTGGTGTGTGAAGAAAGTGTTAGGAGGAGAAGGGGTGGATAAAAAGGAGGGGTTTTAATGGAGTTTTACTTCGGTCTACACATACCCCTAACAGCATTCAGTAAATGCAAGTAAAGAACTCAAAATCTTTTTGAAATGACAGTAGGATGTTGCTCTGAATTTCCTCATTGCCCTGCTAAGACCATACCATGTGATTCCTGGCCTCATAAGAGCTGAATAAGCACATATCCTCTCAAAGCATGAAACAATCTTTTCGATCATTGTGAACCACATTCCTCTGTTTGTATAACTCAAGATCTTTCTGCTTTGCTGTTTAGTTGTCAAGACTGTTCCTTGAAAAGGAAGACTGTGCTTGTAATGGGAATTTAAACAAGACATTTACATAGTTTCAACACAGTCTGTAGGATTATAGTTTACTGGCTTTCTAGACAGGTTGTTGCAGTTTTGATGACACTTTGATGATGTGTTGGGCTTAATTGAAAACCACTAGACATTTCAGGTATGACCTAAATAAAATCCCTTACGACTATACAGTGGAAGGGAGAAATAGATTTAAGGGACTAGATCTGATAGACAGAGTGCCTGATGAACTATGGACCGAGGTTCGTGATATCGTACAGGAGACAGGAATCAAGACCATCCCCAAGAAAAAGAACGCAAAAAAGCAAAATGGCTGTCTGAGGAGGCCTTACAAATAGCTGTGAAAAGAAGGGAAGTGAAAAGCAAAGGAGAAAAGGAAAGATATACCCATTTGAATGCAGAGTTCCAAAGAATAGCGAGGAGAGATAAGAAAGCCTTCCTCAACGATCAATGCAAAGAAATAGAGGAAAACAATAGAATGGGAAAGACTAGAGATCTCTTCAAGAAAATTAGAGATACTAAGGGAAAATTTCATGCAAAGATGGGCTTGATAAAGGACAGAAATGGTATGGACGTAACAGAAGCAGAACATATTAAGAAGAGGTGACAAGAATACACAGAAGAACTGTACAAAAAAGATCTTCATGATCCAGATAATCACGATGGTTTGATCAGTCATGTAGAGCCAGACATCCTGGAATGTGAAGTCAAGTGGGCCTTAGGAAGCACCACTATGAACAAAGCTAGTGGAGGTGATGGAATCCCAGTTGAGCTATTTCAAATCCTGAAAGATGATGCTGTGAGAGTGCTGCACTCAATATACCAGCAAATTTGGAAAACTCAGCAGTGGCCACAGGACTGGAAAAGGTCAGTCTTCATTCCAATCCCAAAGAAAGGCAATGCCAAAGAATGCTCAAATACTGCACAATTGCACTCATCTCATGGGCTAGTAAAAGTGAAAAAGTGAAAATGAAGTCGCTCAGTTGTGTCCAACCCTTAGCGACCCCATGGACTGCAGCCTACCAGGCTCCTCCATCCTTGGGATTTTTTAGGCAAGAGTACTGGAGTGGCTTGCCATTGACTTCTCCGAAAGTCATGCTCAAAATTCTCTAAGCCAGGCTTCAGCAATACGTGAACTGTGAACTTCCAGATGTTCAAGCTCATTTTAGAAAAGGCAGAGGAACCAGAGATCAAATTGCCAACGTTTGTTGGATTATGGAAAAAGCAAGAGAGTTCCAAAAAAACATCTATTTATGTTTTTTTGACTATGCCAAAGCCTTTGACTGTGAGGATCACAATAAACTGTGGAAAATTCTGAAAGAGATGGGAATACCAGACCACCTGACCTGCCTCTTGAGAAACCTGTATGCAGGTCAGGAAGCAACAGTTAGAACTGAACATGGTACCACAAACTGGTTACAAGTCGGAAAAGGAGTATGTCAAGGCTGTATATTGTCACCATGCTTATTTAGCTTATATGCAGAGTACATCATGAGAAATGCTGGGCTGGAAGAAGCACAAGCTGGAATCAAGATTGCTGGGAGAAATATCAATAACCTCAGATATGCAGATGACATCACCCTTATGGCAGAAAGTGAAGAAAAACTAAAGATAACTTAATGAAAGTGAAAGGGGAGAGTGAAAAAGTTGGCTTAAAACTCAATATTCAGAAAACTAAGATCATGGCATCTGGCCCCATCACTTCATGGGAAATAGATGGGGAAACAGTGGACACAGTGGCTGACTTTTTTTTTCTGGGCTCCACAATCACTGCAGATGGTATTGCAACCATGAAATTAAAAGACGCTTACTCCTTGGAAGGAACCTAGGAGCATATTAAAAAACAGAGTGATTACTTTGCCAACAAAGGTCCATCTAATCAAGGCTATGGTTTTTCCAGCGGTCACGTATGGATGTGAGAGTTGGACTGTAAAGAAAGCTGAGCACCAAAGAATTTATGGTTTTGAAGTGTGGTGTTGGAAAAGATTCTTGAGAGTCCCTTGGACTGCAAGGAGATCCAACCAGTCCCTCCTACAGCAGATCAGCCCTAGGTGTTCATTGGAAGGATTGATGTTGAAGCTGAAACTCCAATACTTTGGCCACCTGATGAGAAGAACTGACTCATTGGAAAAGATCCTGATGCTGGGAAAGATTGAAGGCAGGAGGAGAAGGGGACAACAGAGGTTGAGATGGTTGGATGACATCACCAACTCAATGGACATGGGTTTGGGTGGACTCCGGGAGCTGGTGATGGACTGGGAGGCCTGGCGTGCTGCGGTTCATGGGGTCACAGAGTCAGACAAGACTGAGCGACTGAACTGAACTGAACTGGGCTTAATTGAACACCTCTTGTACCTAGCTTTTGAGTCATAGTGTAATGAAAGACTGGGCCAATTAATGAAAACATACTGGCTGTATCAGTAATAAATGTTCGAATCACATGACACAATGAGGACCTGACTTCACTGTTGCTGAATGAGTCACCCAGCGCTTATGCCTGATGTAAGGATTTAAATTAATTTCAGCAAGGAGCACTCACTGCCTTTAAAGCCTTTTGTAGATGATGCAAGGGCTCCCAAGGGTAAATGACACAAAATTCCTGTCCTCTAGCACCTCACAATTTAGTGGAGGAGCAGCACACGTAATTCATTAGAACAGAAGGGCCTGAGTGTTTTATTAAAATATCTGCTTAAACAAAATGAATCCATACCATTTCTTATACAGCCTAAGCACTTGTGTAGATATTCAACTATTTGGACAACAATTTCTGTAATGTACATTTATCGTTTGAGAGACTTCCTAGGTTTGGGGGACTCCTGGGTGTATAAGACACAAACCCTATTCTCATGATTGGGAGAGAGAGATGCAGACAAACATGGAGGGAAGGGTGATAACACACCTATAGAGGGGACATGGTGAAATGAGTGACCACCTCCTTCTGGGCATGAGCGGGAAGTAGGAAGGAGCAGAAGGCTTCAGCTGGTGTAAGGGGGGCTCGCCAGATGGCAAGAAATAGAGAGACACTGTGGGTGGAGGGAACCGCTGAGTCTTTATGTTATACCCACCTTAAATGGGTGCTTCAGGGTTCGTCAATCTCATTTCACATTTAGAGTTTCCTCAGGAAACATAGTCTTGATTTGATTTCTCAACTTTCTACAATTATGGAAGCAAAATTTTCAAACTCTTTGTGTGTGAAAACAAAGTTACATAGGCATTGGGATGACCATGACAATAAGAATGGGAATAATGTTTAGGGTAACGTCTAGGTAATATATAACTTTGGGTGTCACCCTTATTTTTTTCACTTCAGATTGCTTTATTCACACTCAAATGTTTGATAAACGTTATGTATGAGTTGTGATATTAAGTTAGAGAACCAAATTTTATGAATGTTTGAAAGTTTCATTTCAGAGTCAAACCTTTATTTGAAACTGCCTTCTTCCTTCTTAGTGAAATCTTTTATATATTGTAATCTTTTTTGGAAATAGTCATTAAATGGCACAGTCAATCACTATCACTCATTCTTATTTTCTTCTGGAAAGATATACTCCTTTTAAAAAAGAAAAACCAAGGCCAGTTAAAATTATTCTATTGTAAAAGTGTGGTTGTGATAGATTTTTTTTTTAAGCAGAGTGTTGGTTCTGAGTATAGAGATGTAAGCCATAACAAGGCAAAAGACACACAAGTGATAGTGTAAATTATAATACTTATGAGTTACATAGTAAATGTTCAGCTTTACGTTCATTTCTTTTAAAAAAAGATGGAGAGAGAAATCAAAGGAATGTATTATGTGGCCTTTTTATTATTGTAACGATTATTAATCATAGAGAGTATTTAATGTGGAGAAGGCAATGGCACCCCACTCCAGTACTCTTGCCTGGAAAATCCCATGGATGGAGGAGCCTGGTGGGCTGCAGTCCATTGGGTCGCTAGGAGTCGGACATGACTGAGCAACTTCATGTTCAAGCATTGGAGAAGGAAATGGCAACCCACTCCAGTGTTCTTGCCTGGAGAATCCCAGGGACAGTGGAGCCTGGTGGGCTGCCATCTATGGGGTCGCACAGAGTTGGACACGACTGAAGTGACTTAGCAGCAGCAGCATCACTGAGGTAGGTACTGTTATTATATTATTTCACAGTTGAGGGAGCTGAAGCCCAAAATGTTAAGCCCTATGCCTAAGGTCACCCAGCTTGTATGGAAAATAATTGAAATTTGAGCCCAGATTGTTCAGTGTCAGTCACTCAGTTGCGTCCGAATCTTCATGACCCCATGGATTGTAGCCTACTAGGCTCCTCCGTCCATAGAATTCTCCAGGCAGGAATACTAGAGTGGGTAGAAGTGGGTTGCCATTGCCTTCTTCAGGGGATCTCCCCAGAGGTGAGGCTGATGGAGAATCTGCTGTCTGGTATCTGTAGCGTCTGGAGCCTGTAGACCTCTCAGTCCACGCGTCAGGGGAGGAGCATCAGAGGATCACAGGATGGCTCTTCAGTCTTCTTCCTGGCAGTGATGAAAGCCACTTCTGCTTGCAGCCTATGGTCTAGACCTAGTGCTGTGGCCCCCTCTGACAGCAGGAGGGTGGGAGATATGGGGGAGCCAAGGATACTTGATGTGTAGCTCACGTCTCTGCCACAGCTACTCGCACTGCAAATGTCTTTCAAAGTTTTAAATAACAGAAACCATTAAATGATATAAATTTCAAGCATGAAGCCAGGAGGGAACCTGTATTGGATATTCAAAATTTCTGGGCAACCTCAGTGCAATCAGCGTCTTCACTCATCTACCCCTCCTGGTGCTCCTTTCTCTGGTGGGTATTTAAGACTGTGGGTTACATTTACTTCTCCATTAAAGGTTTTCTGGCACCTTCTGGACTCAACTGGATACATGGAAACTTGGAATGATTGAGATTCTCTCTTGGCTTTGCCTCCTCTGGTCATTCTTCTCTTCCCACTGAGGTTAGTCCTGCCTTGAAGAAAACTGACCGTCATAGTAAAGCACTTGCCTATTTGCTTAACTCTATGAATACACTAAAACAATGAAACTATCTCCAAAACTTTCAGAGGGAATAAGCAATGCTACTTATTTCATTTTTTCTACAATTTCATTTTCCCCACCCCCAGATTATATTCTATGATCGTTGGTTCCTTCAAAGGTCCTTTTAAAAATCTACTCATTGATGATCCATCTACCCACCCATCCATCCAAAAGGTTCTTACTGGGTATCCTTCTACTGAATGAGACTCCTTTGCATCACTTTCGATCCTTCATTTCATTAAACACTTTTCTTCTGGACCTTATCTTACAGCACTGTGTCAGCCCCAGTCATTTTCTCAGGGAGCAAATAGCTTGTCCTGTGATTGACACCAGTGTGCTAAGTTCAAGGATTTCCCTTAGGAACTTGACCATGATCAATATTTGACAGACTTTCAAGATTCCTACAAATGCAGAGAGAATATGTCATAGGAATCACAAGAATTCTTTTAAGGTAGCAAATATCAAGCAGAATCCTTGATTTAAAATCTCTTCGTTCCTTTTAGCGTATTGCCGGATTATGATTCCAAATATTTTGTTGAGGATTTTTGTGCCTATGTTCGTCAGTAACATTGGTCTGTAATTTTCTTTTTTTGTAATATCTTTGTTTGATCTTGGTATCAGGGTGATGGTAACCTCTTGAATGAATTTGGAGTGATCCCCCCTCCCCCTTGCAGTTTTTTGGAATAAGTCAAGAAGGATTATTAGTCGACAAAAGAGTCTGAAATGCAGTAATTGGGTGCAATCTCAAAAATGACAGAATGATCTCAGTTCGTTTCCAAGGCAAACCATTCAATATCACAGTAATCCAAGTCTATGCCCTAACCAGCAATTGTGAAGAAATTAAAGTTGAATGGTTCTATGCAGACCTATAAGATCTTCTAGAACTAACACCCCCAAAAGATGTCCTTTTCATCATAGGGGACTGGAATCCAAAAATAGGAAGTCAAGAAACACCTGGAGTAACAGGTAAATTTGGCCTTGGAGTACAAAATGAAGTAAGGCAAAGGCTAACAGAATTTTGCCAAGAGAAAGCACTGGTCATAGCAATTCCAACAACACAAGAGAAGACTCTACACATGGACATCACCAGATGGTCAATACTGAAATAAGATTGATTGTATTCTTTGCAGACAAAGGTGGAGAAGCTCTATACAGTCAGGAAAAACAAGACTGGAAGCTGACTGTGGCTCAGATCATGAACTCCTTATTGCAAAATTCAGACTTAAATATATATGGAAAACCACTAGGCCATTCAGGTATGATCTAAATCAAATGCCTTATGATTATACAGTGGAAAGAAAGTGAAGTCGCTCAGTCATGTCTGACTCTTTGCAACCCCATGGACTGTAGACTACCAGCCTCCTCCATCCATGGGATTTTCCAGGCAAGGGTACTGGACTGAGTTGCCATTTCCTTCTCCAGGGGATCTTTCTGACCCAGGGATCGAGCCCAGGTCTCCAGCATTGCAGGCGGACACTTTACCATCTGAGCCACCAGGGAAGCCCATGTACAGTGGAAGTGACAAACAGATTGAAGGGATTAGATCTTATAGACAGGGTGCTTAAAGAACTATGACAGAGGTTCTTAACACTGTACAGGAGACAGTGGTCAAAACCATCCCTAAGGAAAAGAAATGCAAAAAGGCAAAAGGGTTGTCTGAGTAGGCCTTATGAATAGCTAAGAAAGGAAAAGAAGTGAAAGGCAAAGGAGAAAAGGAAAGATATACCCATCTGAATGCAGAGTTCCAGGAAAGTTGTTCCTTTCCAAGAATTTGTCCATTTCTTCCAGGTTATCCATTTTATTGGCTTATAGTTGCTTGTAGTAGCCTTTTACGATCCTTTGTATTTCTGTGGTGTCAGTTGTAATTTCTCCTTTTTCACTTGTAAGAGTGTGTAAAATAGATAGCTAGTGAGAAGCTGCTGTACAGCACAGGAAGGTCAGCTTGTACTGTGATGACCTAGATGGGTGGGATGGATTGGGGTGGGGTGGGTGGGAGGGAGGAAGGTCCAACAGGGAGGGAGGGGATATATGTGTATATATAACTGGTTCTGTTTGTTGTACAGCAGAAACTAACAGAGCATTGTAAAGCAATTAAACTCCAACAACAACAAGAAAATAAAATCATATGCAACATAGTACAAGTAAAAATCTCAACCATAAAGCTCATCTTCTGAAATATGAGAGATGGAAAAGAGGTTAGACTAGACACATATCCTGGAAAGTTTTTTTTCTGTGAAAGTTACACACAACTAAAATAAATGCCATAATATAAGCACACCTATTGCTTCAGTTATGGATTTGTTGCACTGTGGTGCTCTTGCCAGGCTAAGCTGAACATTTCAACTAGATCAACCTTGGGCACACCTGAGACTTTTGGTTCTCAGCCTGGATTTTAATGGCCTCTGAAGCACCAAAATGGTATAATTGAGGATATATCCAGGCTTCAAGGTGGGGATTATTGGTGCTCTGAACCAAACTTGTATAGTAAGGGGGATAGGTTTAAGAGATAAAGGGAGACTTTGTGCTGTAAGACAGGCTTTGTGCTTTAAGGAATATGGAGAAAATCCTTTTTCCTAAGACACTCCTCTGGCTCTTCACAATGTCACTAGTAGGCTCTCTCAGTCATAGCAGTGGCAATTACATTAATTAGGGATTCACTTATGTTAACAACAATTCTTTTTAATGTGCAATTACTTCAGGATGGCAATTGCTAATTTACAAATTTGTGCAAAATTTCTTAATCAGTTTGCTTTTCTCCTTAACACCTGGCTGAGATAATTGTTTCCAAAGGAAAGAGACGATGCATTGAAATTTGGTGGTGTTGCAGGGTGGAGATGGGCAGATGGTAGAGACTGAAGGAAAAAAGTTCATTCAAAACATATTTTTCTAACTATAAAAATACTTCATGCAATTAACTGGAGTGCTTACCAGGGCAGGCTCAAGCCAGACCACACTTGTTGGCCCTATGACTCGGCAAGTGGCTTCAATCCCAATGATGTCATTAATAGGAGTCCAGTTCAGTTCAGTCGCTCAGTCATGTCCGACTCTGCGATCCCATGGACTGCAGCACACCAGGCTTCCCTGTCCATCACCAACTCCCGGAGATGCTCAAACTCATGTCCATTGAGTCGGTAATGCCATTCAACCATATCATCCTCTGTCGTCCCCTCATCCTCCTGCCTTCAATCTTTCCCAGCTTCAGAGTTTTTTCCAGTGAGTCAGTTCTTCACATCAGGTGGCCAAAGTATTGGAGTTTCAGCTTTGACATCGGTCCTTCCAATGAATATTCAGGACTGATTTCCTCTAGGATTGACTGGTTGGATCTGCTTGCAGTCCAAGGGACTCGCAAGAGTCTTCTTCAACACCAGTCCAAAAGCATCAATTCTTTGGTGCTCAACTTTCTTTATGGTCCAATTCTCACATCCATACATGACTACTGGACAAACCATAGCTTTGACTAGATGGACCTTTGTCGGCAAAGTAATAACTGCTTTTTAATATGTTGTCTAGGTTGGTCATAGCTTTTCTTCCAAGGAGCAGGTGTCTTTTAATTTCATGGCTGCAGTCACCATCTGCAGTGATTTTGGAGCCCCACAAAGTAAAGTCTGTCATTGTTTCCCCACCTATTTTCCATGAAGTGATGGGACCAGAGGCCATGATCTTCATTTTTTGAATGTTGAGTTTTAAGCCAGCTTTTTTACTCTCCTCTTTCACTTTCATCAGGAGGCTCTTTCGTTCTTCACTTTCTGCCATAAGGGTGGTGTCATCTGCATATCTGAGGTTATTGATATTTCTCCCTGCAATCTTGATTCCAGCTTGTGCTTCATCCAGCCTGGCATTTTGCATAATGTACTCTGCATATAAATTAAATAAACAGGGTGACAATATACATCCTTGATGTATTCCTTTTCCAGTTTCGAACCAGTCTGTTGTCCCATGTCTGGTTCTAACCGTTGCTTCTTGACCTGCATATAGATTTCTCAGGAGGCAGGTCAGGTGGTCTGGTATTCCCAACTTTTTCAGAATTTTCCAGAGTTTGTTGTGATCTACACAGTCAAAGGCTTTAGCATAGTCAATAAAGCAGCAGTGGATGTTTTTCTGGAACTCTGTTGCTTTTTCTATGATCCAGCAGATATTGGCAATTTGGTCTCTGGTTCCTCTGCCTTTTCTAAATCCAGCTTGTACATCTGGAAGTCCTCGGTTTACGTACTGTCGAAGTCTCACTTGGAGAATTTTCAGCATTACTTTGCTAGTGTGTGAGATGAGTGCAATTTTGCCATAGTTTGAACATTCTTTGGCATTGCCTTTCTTTGGGGTTGGAATGAAAACTGACCTTTTCCAGTCCTGTGGCCACTGCTGAGTTTTCCAAATTTGCTGGCATATTGAGTGCAGCACTTTCACAGCATCATCTTTTAGGATTTGAAGTAGCTCAACTGAAATTCCATCACCTCCACTAGCTTTGTTCATAGTGACACTTCCTAAGGTCCACTTGACTTCAGACTCCAGAATGTCTGGCTCTAGGTTGGTGATCACACCATTGTGGTTATCTGGGTCATTAAGGTCTTTTTTTATATAATTCTTCCGTGTATTCTTGCCACCTTTGCTTAATATCTTCTGCTTCTGTTAAGTCCATACTGTTTCTGTCCTTAATTGTGTCCTTCTTTGCCTGAAATGTTCCCTTGGTATCTCTAATTTTCTAAATGAGATCTCTAGTCTTTCCCATTCTATTGTTTTCCTATTTTTTTGCATTGATCACTTAGGAAGGCTTTCTTATCTTTCCTTGCTAGTCTTTGGAGCTCTGCATTCAAATGGGTATATCTTTCCTTTTCTCCTTTGCCTGTCGCTTTTCTTCTTTTCTCAGAAATTTGTAAGGCCTCTTCAGACAATCATTTTGCTTTTGCATTTCTTTTTCTTGGGGATGGTTTTAATCACTGCCTCCTGTATAGTGTCACAAACCTCTGTCCATAGTTCTTCGGGCACTCTCTCTAACAGGTCTAATCCCTTAAATCTACTTGTCACTTCCACTGTAGACTCGTAAGGCATTTGATTTAGGTCATCCTGAATGGTCTAGTGGTTTTCCCTACTTTCTTCAGTTTAAGTCTGAAGTTTGCAATAAGGTGTTCATGATCTGAGCCACAGTTCCTGGTCTTGTTTTTGCTGACTGTATAGAGCTTCTCCATCTTTTTTTGCAAAGAATATGATCAATCTGATTTTGGTATTGACCACCATCAGAGGGCTCAGACAAAACCTTTGGTGCACCAGGGCCCAGAGGCCCCACAGAGACTGAGCCAAACCTGCTTTGAATGTTTGAGTGTCTCCTGAGGAGGCACGTGTCAGCAGTTGCCTGCTGCAGGGACAGGGGCTCTGGCTGCAGCGGACCTGGGTCATGCAGCATGTGGCATAAGTCCTCTTGGAGGAGGTTGCCATTAGCCCCACCATAGAGCTGCTGAGCAGACAAGAACCCCACAGAATTTGACTTTGGAAGCCAGTGGGATTTGATTACAGAACTTCCACAGAACTTGGGAAACAGACTCTTGGAGGGCACAAACAAAACCTTGTGCACACCAGGAGCCAGGAGAAAGGAGCAGTGTCCCCACAAGAGGCTGAGTCAGTAATAGGAGGATTATAGTAATATTGGATTGACCAAAAGTTTGAAAACCCAAATGAACTTTTTGGCCAACCCAATACTTACCATAAATTAATGCATGAAAAGAGCTTAGTATATAAGTATACAAGAAACATGAAATAAACATTAGGTATTTTGAACAATTTAAAATATACGAAAGAAAACAAGCTGGCCAAAGTTCCATATCATATCTCCAGATCATCATACTTTAGAACTGTTAGTGTCATGGCCAATTTCTATCCAGTATATTTATAGCTCATATACCAATACACATATAAACTAGTATTATGCTGTTACTTACATCTTAGTGTTCCATTTTTTTTTTTTTTTGGTCGTATTAGTTTCTAAGCATTTTAAGGAGGGCTTCATGGAGGAGGTAACCAGTAAATCTATGTGTATTTCCACAGTCAGATTTGAAAGGTGTTTCCAGTCTAGGGGTACAGTGTAAGCAAAAGCATAAGGCGGGAAGGCTAGGAAGAAGTGAGGGTACCAATGTAGAGTAGGAGGGATTAGGAGGTGGCGAGGCTGAGAGAGAACTTGGGTCTGATTACGGGACCAAGTGCACTTCCTCTTAAGAAGAAGATGGGGTTGGAGGCAGGCCTAGGGGGACCTGTTAGACAGAGTGAAGGACTAAAATTAGGAGTCGGACACGACTGAAGTGACTCAGCAGCAGCAGCAGCATTCCTATAAGGATAAACAGGAAACTGAGGATATAAGAGGCAGCACGGAGAAAGAATTGACAAAATATACTGATTCGTTAGGGGCTGTGGGAAGGAGAGGGAAGAAGTAAAGATGGCTCTGAGATCATCACAGGGCACTCAGCTGAGCTCCTTGTGCTATACAGTAGGTTCCCACTAGGTGTTCATTTTACACATGGTCATATATACCCGTCAATCCCTCCCAATTCATTCCACTCCTCTTCCCACCCCCACCCTCCACACTGTTCCTAAATCTGGTCCCCTATTCTGCATATCCATTCTCTAGATCTATGTCTTTTTGCTTGCCCTGCAAATAGGTTCATCTGTATCACCTTTCTAGATTCTGTATACACGTGTTAATATACAATATTTTTCACTTTCTGACCCACTCCACTCTGTATGACAGACTCTCCATCCACATCTCTACAAATGACTCAGTTTTGTTCATTGATAGGTAGGATGGGGTGATGGGAGGGACTTCCAAGAGTATGTATGTATTCATATGCTGATTCACTGCATGGTAGAGTAGAAACTAACACAACATTGTAAAACAACTATACCCTAATATATAAAAAAGATGGCTCTGAGAATTCTAGAAAGTATGACTAGTAGGGGTTGTGGTAGCCAGTTCTTTGAAAGAAGAGTTTTAGAAGATTCATGAGAAGTTGTAAATAGAGACCAGATTACAGGGTTAAGAGCACATAACTAAGATGTTCAGGAAATAGGTATAGACAACTCTTTTAAGGGTTTAGTGTCAAAGAAGACATAACATGGAAGGGTAATGTAAAGGAGGAATGCAGTGGAAATGAGTATTTTGTTTGTTTGCTTCTGGTTTATATTTATTTCTTCCTGAGAGACAAGGGAGACTTCTGTTCCATGGGGAGGGGACACATGAAGTGAAGGGCAATGAGAAGACAGGTGTATGGGAAAGAATGGGATCCCAGGTGGAAGAATCCACCTTGGAAAAGAAGGGATTCTCACCTTCGTTAGAGGGTTCCCTCAGAAAAATATTCACAGAAAATTGGGTGGGATTTGGAGAGAAATTTCCATGGAAGGAACTGAAGGAGATCAGGTCATCAGCTAAGTTAGAAGCCAAACATGGTTCAGGAGATTTTCATAGAATGGAAATGATTCTGAAAAACCATGGGGAAAAAGATAGGCTAAAGTTGAGAATGAAAAGAAAAAGATATGCAG
This sequence comes from Moschus berezovskii, assembly GCF_049115385.1. NCBI lineage: Eukaryota > Metazoa > Chordata > Mammalia > Artiodactyla > Moschidae > Moschus > Moschus berezovskii. Next base: position 69,488,233 of record NC_142469.1, read on the forward strand.
GAGCTTTGAGGCTCATCTTATTTACTGAGATGAGTGATAGGCCAGTTTTGAACCAGATTTAACATTAAATCAACATGCTATACAAATGCTTTAGTTTTATAAGCCTAATACTAGTTGTTGAAGGCATCTTCTTTCTTTGGCAGAGGCAAGGGAAGATGTAAATCTTTGTTAAAGTGATGTGTTAATTAAGTTTTCCTTAAAATTCTTGCTGTGATGAGGGATGCAGAAAGAAGAGGTCTTTTATGTCTGTCTCAGGAAGTGGTCATAAAGTGTACTTCCATTTGTCCATTGCTTTTCAGTTAAGAAAATATATTCACTCTTATAACCTCAGATGCTAAAAAAGATAGCAAGAGATGACAAATCTAGACTATAAATCACACTGGAAAAACATTTCCAAAGGAGAGAATCTCTTCATGCTGAGACTGGAAATGAACTGCCATTTCTAGTAAAGGTGTGTAGGAAAGAACATTAATATTCAAGAGCAGCTCAGAGTTCTTGTAAGACCTTGATAAATACATCTTAGGCATATGTTCTTGGAGTTTGATACTTTGCCAGTGAATATAATATTTCTTTTATATTATATTCATAATAATATTTATGATATTTATATCATAAATTTCTCTTAAATTTATGTAGACTGCTCAGAAGCCTTTGGGCTTCTTGAAATTCAATTAGAGTTTTCAGATAGTACAGCAATAATTATTTCTTAAGCAGCTTTGAAGTTTTTTTTCCCAAGAATGGTAATAAGTTTTTGTAAATCAGGCCAAACTTATGTGTATATATTTTGAAACATCTGTTAAACATTTAGGGCAGGCTGTTGGTTCTTAGGTCAAGGCAGAATCTTGGCTTTGGCCTTGACATTGTCATAAAAAGCTGAGTTAACATCACTGCGGAGGACTCTTTAGGGCCTCTCTTCTAGTTTATGGGCTTCCCTGGTGGCTCAGATGGTAAAGAACCCACCTGCAATGCAGGAGACCCTGGTTTGATCCCTGGGTTGGGAAGACGCCCTGGAGAAGGAAATGGCTATGCACTCCAGTATTCTTGCCTGGAGAATCTCATGAATACAGGAGCCTGGTGAACTACAGTCCATGAGGTTCCGAAGAGTTGGACATGAGTGAGTGTCTAACCACACACACACTCTAGTTTATAATGCTGCTCCTCCACATTTAAACTTGGGAATGTGGTTTGTTGGATATTTCGTGTGTGGAAGTATTGTTTACAATAATCACTTTATGTTTTATATCCTTTACAGCTGTATACACTCCATTTGCCCCTCACAAATCAGTATGAACTGTGAGGGCAAGGCAATGCTTTTTTTTTTTCAACAAGAAAATAAAGCTACGGTGCAGATGATTTTCTCAGGGTCTCACTGCTAGTCAGTTTGGAAGCAGGCTTCAGTAGTTGTGGCACATGGGCTCAGTAGTTGCAGTTCTTGGGCTCTAGAACACAGGCTCAGTCATTGTGACCCAGGGGCTTAGTTGCTCTGCAGTGTGGGATCTTCCTGGACCCGGGACTGAACCGGTGTCCCCTGCATTGGCAGGAGTAGTCTTATCTACTGTATCACCAGGCAAGTCCTGTCTTTTTAAAAAATTTATTTATTTTGGGTGTTTTATTCTTAAATTAATATTTTTTATTTATTTAGCATTTATTTTTATTTTTTTTGGTAATTAATTTATTTTTTATTGGAGGCAAATTATTTTACAATATTATATTGGTTGGTTTTTCCATATATTGACATGAATTCGCCCCGGGTTTACATAAGTTCCCCCTCCTGAACCCCCCTCCCACCTCCCTCCTCCCTTTATCCTCCCTCTGGGTCATCCCCGCATGCCCACCCCGAGCATCCTATAACATGCATTGACCCTGAACTATTTAAATTAATATTTTTTAATTGAAGCTGACTTACCTCTGACATCTGCTTTTGACTCTTTAATCTGATACTTTGATGCCTGTTTATCACAGGGCTTGATGCCAGAGATTGCTAATCTTATTTATATCAGAACCATATAGGATTTCCATTTTTCTATGTCTAAAATTGTTGACTATTGGAAATATCATGTATTTCTACCCAATATAGGTAACGAAGCCCTGGACATAGTGTAGCCTTTGGAGTCAGACTAGCCTAGTCTGGAAGCCCAGCTCTGCTCCACATCAGAGTTGCTACCTGTGTAACATTATTTAGCTTTCCTAAGCTTTTGCTTCTTCATCTTTATTTTAATTTTTTTGAAAAATTTTAACTGCCCTAGGTCTTTGTTGCAGCTTAGGATTTCTCTAGTTGCAGCTCAAGGGCTTAGTTGTCCTAAGGCGTGTGGGATCTTAGTTCCTGGACCAGGGATCCAACCCTTGTCTCCTGCATTGGAAGGCAGATTCTTAACCCTTAGACCACCAGGAAAGTCCCATTCCTCATCCTTAAGAAAAGGCTTGACAGTGTTACTTATTTTAGAGGTCCTTATGAAGATCACATAGTACAATGTTTGCAAAAAACCTGTCTCAACATATGGTATATGCTAAATAGATCACTGCAAATATTATTTTCAATAAGGGTTAACAAATAGTACTAAAAACAAGTAAGCGTTCAAAAGGGAAAATAAAATGGGCATTTTAATCATTTATAGTACGTTTAGCATTGTACTTTGAAATAAGAAATAACTTGCCATTCATTTTTATTTTTCTATTTTAAAAAATGTATTTATTTTATTTGGAGGCTAATTAGTTTACAATATTGTATTGGTTTTGCCATACATTGACATGAATCTGCCCTGGGTGTACATGTGTTCCCCATCCTGAAACCCCCTCCCACCTCCCTCCCCATCCCATCCCTCAGGGTCATCCCAGTGTACCAGCCTTGAGCACCCTGTCTCATGCATCGAAACTGGACTGGCGATCTGTTTCACATATGATGATATACATGTTTCAATGCTATTCTCTCAAATCATCCCACCCTTGCCTTCTCCCACAGAGTCCAAAAGACTATTCTATACATCTGCCATTCTTTTTTAATTCTCTGTGTTGTTGTTGTTCTGTCATTAAGTAATGTTCGACTCTTTGGGACGCCAGGGACTGCAGCATGCCGGGCTTCCCTGTCATTTACTATCTCGGGAATTTTCTCAAACTCATTTCCATCAAGTTGGTGATTCTATCCAACCATCTCGTCTTCTGTCACCTCCTCCTTCTTCTGTATGTGCTGTCTTTTAATTCATTGATTACTTGGGGGTGTAGGCAAGGAAAGGAGCATTATTAATCATTTTATTTTTCTTCCCTTTATATATGTGTTTTCTTACTTTCTAGAATAAACAAATTGAGCAGTTACAATAGGTGTGAAGTTATAAAATAAAAACTGGTTTAAGCAATAAATGATAAAATGTCAAGAATTTGAAAAAGGAGCAACTTCCTAAAAAATCAGTAGCCTTCAGATGAATAGAAATGTTTGATGTTTAAAGCAAATTACATACACCTCAGGGACATTTTTGCAAGTCCAGTGGTTAAGACTCTGCCCTTCTACTGTATGGGGTGCAATTTCAATCTTTGGTCACGTAATTAAGATCACTCATGTCGAGATATGTGGCCAAAATAATATACACATACCTCTTCCTTCTAGTCACTTTCACTTATTTGCTCATTCATTAAAAAAATTATATTTAACTGCTCACTCTGTTTCCTGAACTGGGAGGGGATGAAAAGATGGAATTCTTAATTCATTACTGTTTATTGATGATTTTTCTTTTTATCATAGTGTGGAAATACCAAGGGGGTTCGCCCATCTTAGGCAGCCAGATGCACATACTCTCTCTATATATATGTGAGCTCACTGAAATGGATCAGGGCACAGAAACTCAGCTTCAGGAAAATAGTAGATTTTATCATATGCTCAGTGCCAACAGATAGACTAATTTGAAGTGATAAGTATATTTTCCATTGAAAATCTTACAAAAGATGCTCAGGATAAGTAATAACTATCACGAAAAAGCTCTATGCTACTATTAAAGAAACTAATAATTAAGATAACCCACACAAGGAAGGATAAAACAGGATTATAAGTTTTTGTGAAAAGAGTGTTTACCTTGGGATAGAGAAACATGTAACTCTAAGGAATCCTTTAATCAGCAGCTATTGACCTCTTATGAGTTGCACACTGCACTTGGCACAGAACCAAAGAATATATTTCTCCTTCTTCCATGATGCAAGTCCAAGGAAAGATAGTTCTTGGTCCAATATTTTACCGTTTAGTTCAAGGGCACTGGCGTCTATCAGTTTATTTTTAATATTGTGATCAGAAAAAATATCTATTTTCAGATGGTCCCTACAACATGACAGGCAGCTGAGTATGAATACCATTTCTGTCCTAATTAGTATAGTCTGCAGGTCACTGAAGGATTCTGAGCTTCAGTATTCTCGTCCATTAATTACACACCATGGTTTCTAAGACTTAGGGTGGTTGTGAGGATTAAGTGAGACAAGATCAGAATGGACCAAGGGCAGTATCCAGGATGCAGAAGGGATTAAAAAAATGTTACGTCTTTCATTCAAATAATATTTGATGAATGGAATGTGTGGTTTTCCAAGACTTACCATGATATTAATTCTACTTTTAATTATTATTTCTTAGAATAAAATTTTTTTTTCCAATGGAAATATATAACCAAGTTTGTATAAAAATCAAATGGGTAATATAATTTAATTCCTTAAATTTCCTTTTTTTTTATAGCTGTCATTTTAGAAAAATGTCTTTTTTTTTTTTTAAATAGAGGTAGTGTTGGATGTTTGCAGACATTTGCACATGACACAAAGAGATATCAGTACAAACCGATCCTTCAGTCAGCATAAATGTACTGATTACCTGCTCTGCTCCAGTCCAGTTCTGGGACTGTGTGCATAACTGTGAAGAAGACTGACACGATTCCTGCTTTTTGGAAACTCATGGTGTGACATACAAGGAGAGGATGCTGTGATAGGTTACAACATGGAGTAGAGCTCTACACTGAGTAGGGAGAGAAGTCTTCTCTGAGGAGGGGACATGTCAACTAGGGCTGAAGGGAGACACAGCAGCTGTGAGTGGATAGTGGACAGCAGTAAGCAAACACCCTATTAGGCCGAAAGGTATGTACTTGGAAATGATAAAAGTCAGTGTGGTTGGAGCTCAGGAAGTTTGGAAAAAGTGGTGTGAAATGTCAAAGGGCTAGCCATGGACCCAGTCCTGCAAAGCCTTTTAGCTCACAGCAAGGGGGATGGATTTGACTTTTAGAGTGTGGGGAAGCCATGATGGAAAATCAAAATTGTAAAAGATCTGACCCCTGGGTTATAATTGAGGTGAGATGGTCATAGTCAAAGTTGGTGGGTACAGAGAAGCAGATAGAAAGTATAGGGTTTTCTTTCTTTCTTTCTTTTTGATGTGGACCATCTTTAAAATCTTTATTGAATTTGTTACAATTTGCTTCTGTTTTATGTTTTGGTTTTTTGGCCACGAGGCATGTGATATCTTAGCTCCCTGACCAGGGATTGAACCCACACCCCCTGCATTTGAAAGTGAAGTCTTAAGCACTGGGCTGCCAGGGAAGTCCCATCTTTTTTCTTTTTCTTTGTACAGAGTGGATGTGTCAGATAAAGGAGAGAGATGAATCTAGGATGACCTACAAGGTTTTGCTTGAATAATTGGGTATTTGTGATACCATTTACTAAATTGGGGGGACAATGAAAAAGATGTAGGATAATTTTATTTTATTTTGGTGGTGGGAAGATGAATACTGTTGTAAATGTGATAAGTTTGAGATGCTTGTAAGGCATTTTAATAGAGACATTAAGCAGACTGCTAGATCAGACCATATCATTCTCTTGCTTGAAATCCTCCACTGGCTTCCGATCTTGGTTAGAATAAAATCTGAGGTTTTTATAATGGCTGTCAAGGTCTTGTTTTGTCTTCTGCTTGCCTCTCTGATCCCATTTTCTTCCTTTCTTCCTCTGACTTACTGTTTCAGGCACAGTTGTCTTCTTACTGTTTGTGGAAACTCACCATGTCATTCCTGCCTCAGGGCCTTTGTACTCACTCTACTTTCTGCCTCAAAAATCTCTTTACATAGAATCTTTGCCTGTCTCTTATTCCTACTCTATTCAGCTCTCTGATCAAATTTCAACTCTTCAGAGCTTCTTCCCTGACCTCTCTACCCAGAAGGGTTTCTATCTTCAACTTTAATTCTCTCTCCCTGAATCCTGATTAATTTTCCTCCTTAGCAGTTACTGCTTCTAACACATATATATTTTACTTGTGTATTGTATTTATGGCCTGTTTCTTCACTAGAAGATAAGCTTCATGAAAACAGAGACTTTGTTCTGCTCACCACCATATTTTCAGACCCTGGTTAATGCCTTGTGTATCATGGGCACTCAGTAACTCAATATTTACTGAACGGGGGGCTATGCAAGTCAAGTTGGCTTCCCTGATGGCTCAGAGGGTAAAGAGTCTGTCTGCAATTCAGGAGACCCGGGTTTGATCCCTGGGTTGGGAGAAGGAAATGGCAACCCACTCCAGTTTTCTTTCCTGGAGAACTCCATGGACAGAGGAGCCTGGTGGGCTACAATCCGTGGAGTTGCAGAGTCGGATGTGACTGAGTGACTAGACCTCACACAAACATGCAAGTCAAAGGGCAAAGGAGTAACTGAATCCAGAATATACCTTTGGGAGACATTAGCATGTAGATGGTGTGTAGAAGTCTAAGAGTGACTGAGCTGATTCAGGGTGGAGGATGGGTTATGCAGAGAAGACACCCAAGACTTAGTGTTAAGTCTTTTAAAGGTAGAATCAAGGAGGCTGAAAGAGGATCAAAGCCAATGGAGACAGAGGGGAGAAAATCAGAGGATACTGGAAGATCTTCAAGGAAACCAGAGGAGCTTAGAGATACAATTCCCAAAAGTGAGTGCTATTAGAAAGCAGAAGCCATCTCTTCTTGTTTTATCTTTTCTCCTACAAAGTTATTGTTTAGCTATCGCATGATGGCTCAAAGTTAATTTCTTGACCTAACTTAAAACTTAGCCGCATGGAGACTGTTCATTATACATTGAAAGAAAGTACTCAGGTAATTAATCTGCTATTGTGTAGCATAATTACGATCCTTCCATCAGCCATTTTTTCCTATTACTGTTTATTGAAATTTATACTTAAAATAAATGTTGTATTTAGAAATATTTTCATCCTTAAATTGCTTCTTAAGATTACTTTTGTTCCCAACTGCCTGTCCTTTCATCTCTGTGTGGATATCACCATATAGATGTAATCAGAGCTGGGTAGAGCAGGATGGATAAGGGAAATCAAGGAAGCATCAGGATTGGTGGGCCATTAAAGAAAATGTAGACAGTCCTCTGCCTCCAGGATTATTCATCCAGGGATTCAATCAACCATGGATTGAAATTTTAAAAGAAACTTAAGAAAGCCCCCCAAAATAAAACTTGAATTTGCTCTGTGCTGGCTACTATTTACATAGTATTCACAATGATTTATATAGCATGGTATTATAGTAATCAGGAGATGATTTAAAGAATACAGGAGGATGTTCTTAGGTTATATGCAAATAATATGCCATTTTGTCTGAGGAACTTGAGCAACCTTGGATTTTGGTATGTTCCGGGGTCATGAAACCAATTCCCCACTGAAATTGAGAACTGAGGGCTGCCTGTAGTATTATCATTCCTCACTTATATACCAGTATCCTTAAAGTTACAAATACAGTACAAACAGATCACAAAAATTACTTAAAAAATTGTGGGGGGGATATTAATATTTCACTGCTCAACTATTATAATATAGATTTAATAAGTCCACCTTTCAGGCTGGGTGCTAAAAGCAAGGCTAAGTTTGATTTGATTTTCTATAACATTATCAGAAAATTATTTCTACTTCATTGTTGATATTGCCAGGTAATTTCCTTGGTTTTGAACTACTTCAGGGAGGTCTTAAATAAATGGAGCCAAATATGCATTTTTGTAGTTGATTTTATCTGTCCTCTAATATCCTGCCTTATTTTATTATTTAGAAATGTATTAGAAACCACAGTCACCTTGGTCGCTGGTAAAATCCATGTTATTTGCTTCTCTCAGAAGAAACTTCTTTCGATTTAGGTACCTGCCATATAGAGTTTCAACGCTGTTCTGTTTGACTGCAAAGAAAATACTGCAGTCTCTAGTATTATGGCAAGTCATATACCATTACAGAAGGCAGTCTTTGAAGTTATTTCTGACTGGTCCTGACAGTGTTTACCATTGTATTTGGGATACTTTAGTTTTAGATAAAACTCTGAAACCATTTTTTTTATTAGCTTTAAAATATCAGCAAAATGATTTCTCTTTTAATTATTGTTTCTGATACAGATAGGGCAAAGTGTTCTGAATTTGTACCTTCTTGTTAATTTCAGTATGAGAATGGTGAAATGAAGGCTTAAACGTCTGACTCTTGTCATTTATGGAAGCTAACGTTTATGTCTTCCTTTCAACTTTGCTTTCTCCTTTTTCTTGTTTTGTTTTGCAAAGTTTTAAAGTGGTGTGTGTGTGTGTATGTGTGTGCATGCTCTGTTGTGTCTGATTCTTTGCGACCCTATGGACTGTAGCCCACCAGGCTCTTCTGTCTATGGGATTTCCCAGGCAAGAATCTAGTGTGGGTTGCCATTTATTCCTCCAGGGGATCATCCCAATCTAGGTATAGAACCCACATCTCTCACATCTCCTGCATTAGCAGGCAGATTCTTTACCACTGCGCCACCTGGGAAGCCCCTAAAGTGGCATATGAAGATATACATAATAGATTAAAAGAAATAAGACCAGTAAAAAATACGAGGCAAAGGAAAATAGAAAGGATTGGAAAGTATAAGGGAATTAGGAATGAGGTTAAGTGCCCAAATTCTAGACACAAAATCCTACGTATGTGTTATAGAGACAGGCTGTGAGTGGAAAATAAGATTTCTAACTGGAAATATGAGCAGGGGAAAGTAAGCCAGTCACCTAGGATAATCACCATTATTCCTGACATTGAAGCCATAAAGACTTTTTTCCTACCCTTGACCCTCATAGAGGAAATACTATGTGGCATAATGAACAAAGTCTTTGACAACATTCTCAATAATTGATGGTAGGTATCATTTTTCATATGGGTTTATGGTATTCAGCCAAAGTGCAACCCAGTCAAAGCAGTTCAGGTTCATGGGAATGAGAGGGGTGCTTACCATGAATGCTGCCAATGTGAAACACTCCTTAATGATCTGCAATAATTTGGATTATATAATCTTTAGGTAAATGGTAAGTTTCATGTCCTTGAGGACATCAAATTTTAAGATAGTTGGATAATACAATTAATTCACTGAGGGAAAAACAACATTTTAAAAGGAGAAAAATAGAACACTGCAAAGGAAAAATCAGTGTCTTGAGAAACATGTCATGATTTCTGTCAAATGCATGATGGAAAGTGTATTTCTTACTGTGAGTCTAGTTCAAAGATTTGAAAAACCCTGTGCTGAGGCAATTCTTATAGACTGTCTTCCTTGCCTAATTTTGTGGAAAGTATTGCTTGGCAGTAACTGTAAAATGATATCCCTGGGCAGCACCTTGAGAGCTGAAATTCTGTGTTCAGTCATCAGCCTGAACCTGCACCCTGCAGCATGCCGGCAAACCAAGACAGTTCACATCAGGGAAGCAAGAGCAAAGTCTGCATAACTCAATTCATTGCTTAGTGTGGAGCCTCATCTATAACCCAGTTAAATATTGGGATTCATCTGTCCAAAATAATAATTTTGATATTTTTTACAGGTGATAAGTATATTGTAGTTCTTACGATAAGTGATAAGTTGACTGCATCATTGTGATAAAATCACATATGTCATAAGACAATAACCTATAAAAAAGTACTCTTTGTTTCCACAGAGTAATTCTCCCTGATGCTAAAGACTATTTTGACTCTTTATAATTTGATTAGATTTCACTGACTACATTAGGAAATTTAATCCCTTTTACTCTTGCAAACTTCAAAAATAATTTCCTGTGTATTGAAGTGACACAATTAGAACTATCTCAGAAAATGTGACTTTGTATGTGATAATTCGAACGTTCCATTTGACTCATAATTAAACCCATGAGGAATCACATGAGGGGAGGTTATTATACTACATATCTTGTAAGTTCTTCTACTATTTTTTAAAAAGATGTACTTGGTAATAAGTCATATCAGTTTAGTTGCTCAGTTGTGTCTGACTCTGTGACCCTATGCACTTCAGCTTGCTAGGTTTCCCTGCCCATCACCAACATCCCGAGCTTGCTCAAACTCATGTCCATCGAGTCAGTGATTCCATTCAACCTCTCAACCTCTGTTGTCCCCTTCTCCTCCTGCCTTCAATCTTTCCCAGCATCACGGTCTTTTCCAAGGAGTCAGTTCTTTGCATCAGGTGGCCAAAGTGTTGGAGCTTCAGTTTCAGTATCAGTCCTTCCAATGAATATTCAGGACTGATATCATTTAGAATGGACTGGTTGGATCTCCTTGCTGTCCAGAGCACTCTAAAGAGTCTTCTCCAACACTGCAATTCAAAAGCATCAATTCTTCAGCACTAGCTTTCTTTATGGTCCAACTCTCACATCCATACATGACTACTGGAAAAGCCATAGCTTTGACTAGATGGACCTTTGTCGGCAAAGTAATGTCTCTGCTTTTTAATATGCTGTCTAGGTTGGTCATAGCTTTTCTTCCAAGGAGTAAGTTTATTTTACTTTCATGCCTGCAGTCACCATCTTCAGTGATTTTGGAGCCCAAGAAAATAAAGTCTTTTACTGTTTCCATTGTTTCCCCATCTATTTGCCATGAAGTGATGGGACAGGATGCTATGATCTTTGCATTTTGAATGTTGAGCTTTAAACCAGCTTTTTCACTCCCCTCTTTCACTTTCATCAAGAAGCTCTTTAGTTCCTCTTCGCTTTCTGCCATAAGTGTGGTGTCATCTGCATATCTGAGGTTATTGATATTTCTCCCTGCAATCTTGATTCTGCTTGTACTTCATCCAGCCCAGCATTTCATATGATGTACTCTGCGTATGAGTTAAATAAACAGGGTGACAATATACAGCCTTGCTGTATTCCTTTTCCAATTTGGAACCAGTCCGTTGTTCCATGTCCGGATCTGCATACAGATTTCTCAGGAAGCAGGTCAGGTGGTTTGGTATGCCCATATCTTTAAGAATTTTCCACAGTTTGTTGTGATCTAAACAGTCAAAGGCTTTGGCGTATAAAGCAGAAGTAGATGTTTTTCCGGAATTCTTGTGCTTTTTCTATGAGCCAATGGATGTTGGCAATAAGTCATACAGAAAAAGACAAATACTGTATAATATCATTTATGTGTCTAAAAAATATATAAGCTAGTGAATAAAATAGGAAAGAAGCAGACTCACAGATACAGAGAAAAAACTAATTATCACCAGTGGGGAGAGGGGAATGGAAGAGGCAATGCATGGGTAGGGATTAAGAAGAACAAACTATTATATATGAAATAAGCTATAAGGATATATTGTACTACAGGGGGGTTATAGCATATATTTTATAATAACGATAAATGGAGTATTCAGTTCAGTTCAGTTCAGTCGCTCAGTTGTGTCCGACTCTTAGCGACCCCAGGAGTATAGCCTTTAAAAATCGCACTCCTGGGCATACACACCGAGGAAACCAGAATTGAAAGAGACACATGTACTCCAATGTTCATTGCAGCACTGTTTATAATAGCCAGGACATGGAAGCAACCTAGATGTCCATCTGCAGACGAATGGATAAGAAAGCTTTGGTAAAGACAGATCCCCTCTGGGATCCTCATTGTGTTGGGTTTTTGTCCTCATGGTTGTTTTCTCGGTGAGTACAGTGTAGCTTGTCGCTGCTCCAGACATTTCAGTCTCTCTCAAAGGCTGGAAGGAGGGAGCAAAAAGCTTTGTCCTTTCAAGTCTCTCTTTTTTATTTGGGAAGAAAATCTTTCTCTCAAAAGTCCCTCAGATTTTTCCTTACATCTCACTACATCAGGGATTTCCCCTTACATCCTTGATTCACAAGGGAGCCTGGGAAATCTGACAGAGGGGAATGGAGTTGACATTGCCTGGATAGGACACATTGTCTCCCCTAATAAAATCAGGGCTCTTTTAGGAAGAAGTGAGGAATGAATGGCTGTTGGTATGTAACAAATCATGCCTGCCACATGTTGTTAAAAGTCATTTGTTAGTCTGTATAAAGAATGTACCCCAGAGATCTACCCTGTATCTGCCTTATGTCTGTCATGATTGACGTTCTCTTCTGTTCTATTGCTGAATAAATTGTGTGTGGACTGCTAAAAAAAAAAATAAAAAAAAAATTAAAAAAAAAAAAGAAAGCTTTGGTACATATACACAATGGAGTATTATTCAGCCATTAAAAAGAATACATTTGAATCAGTTCTAATGAGGTGGATGAAACTGGAGCCTATTATACAGAGTGAAGTAAGCCAGAAAGAAAAACACCAATACAGTATACTAACGCATATATATGGAATTTAGAAAGATGCAAATGATAACCCTGTATACGAGACAGCAAAAGAGACACAGATGTATAGAACCGTCTTTGGGACTCTGTGGGAGAGGGTGAGGGTGGGATGATTTGGGAGAATGTCATTGAAACACCTATGTTGTCATATGTGAAATGAATCACTAGTTCAGGGTCAATGCATGTTACAGGATGCTCGGGGCTGGCATGCGGGGATGACCCAGAGGGAGGATAAAGGGAGGAGGGAGGAGGGAGGTGGGACGGGGGTTCAGGAGGGGGAACTTATGTAAACCCGGGGCGAATTCATGTCAATGTATGGCAAAACCAACCAATATAATATTGTAAAATAATTTGCCTCCAATAAAAAATAAATTAATTACAAAAAAAAAATTATGAATCACTATTGTACACCTGTAATTTATATAATGTTATATATCAACTATACTTTAATAAAAAATAAGCCTAAATATATCTACTTGGTTATCATGAACTGACCTTTCACTGGGCTTATGTTTTCCACCATTTGTAGACTCCTCGAGGTCAATGACAATGTTATGAAGTTTTAGAAATAAAGTGAGTTGACCAGTTTTCCCAGCACCACTTGTTAAAGAGATTGTCTTTTCTCCATTGAGTATTCTAACCTCCTTTGTCAAAGATAAGGTGTCCATGATGACCCAGAGGGATGATATGGGGAGGGAACCGGGAGGGGAGTTCAAGATGGGGAACATATGTACACCCGTGGTGGATTCATGTCAATGTATGGCAAAACCAATACAATATTGTAATTAGCCTCCAATTAAAATAAATAAATAAAAAAAATAAAGTGAGTTGACTGATATGTAATTCATACACAGTATACACACCCTTTTAAAACAAATTCACCCTTTTCACGTGTATAATTCTGATGAATTTTGACAAATGTATCCTGTGTTGTGTAAGCACCATGGACATCAAGGCATAGAATAATTTTCCATCCCTACAAAAGGATTCCTCATGTCTCTTTCTAGTCATTCTACTTTAGCCACTCTCAGCCCTTTCAACCACTGATCTATTTTGGTGTGTATTATAGTTTTGCCTCTTTCAAAATGTTATTTAGGGACTTCCCTGGTGGTCCAGTGGTTGAGACTTTGTCTTCCAATGCAGGGGTTGCAGGTTCAGTCCCTGGTCAGGGAGTTAAGATCCCTCATACCTCCCAACCAAAAAACCAAAACATACAACAGAAGCAATATTGTAACAAATTCAATAAAGACTTTTAAAAATGGTCCACATAAAAAAAATCTTTGAAATAAGAGAAATGTCCTTTAAATAGAACCATGCAATATGTAGTGTTTGAGTCTCATCCATGATGTTACACATATCAGCAGTTCCTTCCTTTTTAATGCTGTTGTATTCTGTAGACAACTTATGTATCCATCTACCCGTTGATGGGCATTTGTGATTTTGCCAGTTTTTAGTGATAATTGCTGGAGCTACTGTAAACATGTAACTACAGGTGTTTGTGTGGACCTATGTTGCTCATTTTTCTTGAGCAAATGCCTAGTTGCTGGGTTGCTGGGTCACCTGGTGAATGTATATTTAACTTATAAGAGCCAAGCTCTTCTTGGCTACAGTCATTTATCACTCATTTTTGGCCAAGGATCAATGCTGATATGGGAAAAATATGGATACATGTGAATGAAAAGCCACCAGCCAACTATTAATCCCAATGAAATTATTACCAGAAAACACAGGAAAATTGAATGAACTTACCTTCTACCTCCTTGGTTACCCTTGATTATTCTGAATTTGTTGCTAATAAACAATGCAGAGCCTCAAAAGAAGCAGAAAACAAGTTAGGAAAGCCACTGAAAATGTTCTAAATTCATAAACTGGAAAACGAGTGTCTAGAGAGGTAAGGATTAGCTATGCTAACAAATCGTGCAGAGTGCTTGCTTTTATCATCTTCCTACTTTGAGCTTGAAAATTAATTATATTTTTAAAGATGCTGGCTTCAGGTTAAAAGAGTTGAATTTACATGCAAGTAGCATAAAAATGACTTCAATTATTTCTTTTGAAAATGCAAACTAAAAAATCAATTTTGTATTTATTGTGATAAGTTTTAGTCACTTGAAAAGAGACACCTCAACAAATGCTCCAGACTGAAATGCTCCCTGATCTTCAAGTGTTCCAATGTATTGTCATAAATAAGAAACCAGTCACAATAAGAAATTCATATTTTAATCAGAGTTTTTATGGCTGAATTTCCAGTGTGTCTCTCCTTGTGGTTTTGTATCTGTAAGATCTCAATTAATTATTTTGACTGAGGCTAAAATGCTATCCTTTCAGTGAAGAGCCATTTTATGTCTTTCGTGTTTAGATGAATTCTTCCAACTGAGTCAATTGTCAATAGCCAGTTTGAAGAAGTGTCGTTTACTGTAGGAATTAGAATTCATATGTTCAGAGACTGTGAGTGATAATCAGCTTTATTCCCCTTTAACAATCAATGTGTTGTGGAGATTTACTGACACAAAATTATCCTGGTTTTTCTCTTTTTAAACTTTTTGAAATAATGTGCTTTTCAAATCATGCGTTGAATGTACACTGTAGATTATGTACCTATTTGTAGCCACTGGTGTTTGCAAGGCAGATTCCAGGATTATGGAAGGAGAAGGCAGGTCATCCTTGGAAGACAATAGTAACTTTTCATACAGAGTCACTGAAAAAGTGAAAGTGTTAGTTGCTGAGTCATGTCCAACTCTTTTTGACCCCATGGACTGTAGCCTACCAGGCTCCTCTGTCCAGGGAATTCTCAGGCAAGAATACTGGAGTGGGTAACCATTTCCTTCTCCAGACAGAGTCACTGCCTGGTGCTTAACTAGTCCAGCACCATTGCTGGTAGATCATTAATGTTGTTGTTCAGTCACCCAGTAGTGTCTGACTCTTTGTGACCCCATGGACTGCAGTGTGCCAGGGCTCTCTGTCCCTCCCCATCTCCCAAAGTTTGTCTAATTTCATATCCATTGCATTAGTGATGCCATCTAGCCATCTCACCCTCTGAGGTCCTCTTCTTCTGCCCTCAATCTTTCCCAGCATCAGCGACTTTTCCAATAAGTTGGCTGTTCACATCAGATGACCAAAGTACTGACCAAAATACCAGTATTTTGGTCATTAGTGTTAGCAGACATTTTTTTTCCTTCTGACGTCTTATATACAATAGGGCAGTTTGTAGGTTTGGCGGTTAAACAAAGGCCTGCTGGAATGTATACCTTGGCATTGCCTCTTATATTTATAGCTCTTCTAGCTGGCAGATGCCTTAATTTTATTTTTTCACATTTCTGTATTTTTGACTGAGGTTTCCATTCCTATTTAAAAAAGTGAGCAGCAACACTGTCTCTTACATTTGTCTTTTATACTATAGTGTGAAGGAAGGGCTGTAACTAGATAGGACCCAGGGAAACTGTAGGAGGAAAGGGAAATGCTTTAGATTGAGAAGACACAGTTCATACTCAAGAGACCAAATGAACTACCTTTTACCCTGGAAATATAAACCACTGTGCTTGCTGACTCATAGCATCCCTAGTATTTCCGGTCAGGAGTGCTTAAGCCTGTCAGATGCTACAGGGAGGAAGAATAGAGAATTGGCCACTGGATTTGACAGCATGGTAATGCTGGTAACTCTGACAGGAAATCTATAGGTTTGTAGGGTCAGAAGATAGAATGTAGGAGATGGAGAAGTGAACAGTTGCTGAGGAAATGGATGCTTTTGAGAGGTTCTGCTGTGAGGAGAAGTAGAGAAATGGAGATGAAATGCAAACTTGGGTCAGTGATGGTTTGCTTCTTTTCTTTTAAAAATAAATATTGGGGCGTATTTTTAGGCTGATGGACACAGCTGGGTAGAAATAGAGACTTGATGATATGGGAGAGTGAGGGGTTGATGAGAGAGTGAAGACTGAGAAGGCCACAGAGACAGGACCCAGCAAAGCAAGGTTTGAACTCTAGTAGGAGGAAAGACACATTTTCCATGTCAAGAAGAAGGAAAGAGGAGAAAGTTGGTGCTGATGCAAGGAGGTTTATAAATTTGGTGATAGAAGATGAGTGACTTCCTGTGGGAAGGCTTGTATTTGCTCCATGAAACATGAAGTGAGGTAACCAAATCAGGGGAATGGGAGAGACTTGAGGAGGAAGGAAAAGATTGAAAATAATCATTTTGGAGACTAGCAAAGAAATGGGGCAATTCAGTCAGGTTGCTGGTGTTTCGGGGGCAATTGGGGTTTGTGGTCATGAATGTTATGTGAAGTCAGTCAAGTTTTCAGTCTGGTTTTCTCCACAAAGTTCAGCTGTTTGGTTACCCATATCAACTATTGAAATCAACCAGGGATCTCATTTTCCACTGGTACTTACATTTAGGGAGAGAGGAGCAAAGAAGATGGACTGATGGTAAAAACTGGTAGGGTGGAGTCTTAATAAGGTTCAAGAATTTTATCAGTGGAACATTGAACAAGTGAGCTAGAAGGGTTGCAAGTGGTGATTGGAGAATGAAATGCTTGAAATTGAGGTTTTGAAGCTGGAGGCATTTCTGCTGATAAAACAAAGGGCCTAGGATATAACTACGGTGCGGGTGCCTAGGGTGGAATAGGGCAGCATATATTAGAGATGGTGGCATTAAAAAAACTAGAGTCCTACATGGATAGTCTCGTGAATGTTGAAGTCATTGTGTGACTAGTCACTGTAGTTTCATGGAAAGGAAGACCATATATAAAGAAGGAGGAGATAATGAAAAAGAGTTGAGTGTGTGTGTGCTCACTCAGTCGTATCCGACTCTTTGAGACCCTGTGGACCATTGTCTGCCAGGCTCCTTCGTCCATGGGCTTCTCCAGGCAAGAATACTGGAATGGATTGCTATACCCTCCTCCAGGGGATCTTCTTAACCCAGGGATCAAACCCATTCTCTTATGACTCCTGCATGAGCAGGCAGGTTCTTTACTACTAGTGCCACCTGGGAAGCCTGTCAAAGGGCTAGTAGATGACAACAAACAGGAGAAAAATGAGGGGGAATATACAAGTGGTCTACACACCCAGGGAGAAGCACAGGGACTCTCTGCTTACCACTTCCTCTCCCTCCACCCACTGAAAATAAACAGTCTACAGGTCTGCACGATCTGGCGCCTCTCATCGACCTCTCCCATCTTGCTAGTATATTCCTCAACATTACCCATGTTCGAGTCACAGTGGCCTTCTTTTTTCTCTTGAGAGGCTGAACTCTTCTTTCTTGGGGCCTCGGCATGTACTGTTTCCTGTGCCCTAGACTCTTTTCACATGATTGTCCCTTTCTTGGCCTCAGCTTAGATATAAATTCTCTTCCTTTACCTCATAAATTAAGGTGTTCCCCTCTGCTCAATGATATGTGGCAGCCTGGATGGGAGGGAGTTTGGGTGAGAATGGATACAAGTATAAGTATGGCTGAATCTCTTTGCCTTCCACCTGAAACTGTCACATTGTTTATCAGCTATATACTAGTATAAAATAAAAAGTTAAAAAATAAAGGTGTTCCTTCTTATAGTGCTATTCCTTTCCTTTATGATACTTATCAGAATTTGAAAGTGTACATTTAATAATTGTTTTTGCTTTTAATTATTTATGTTCGGTTCAGTTCAGTTGCTCAGTTGTGTCCGACTCTTTGCGACCTAGTGGACTGCAGCAAGCCAGGCCTGCCTGTCCATCACCAACTCCCGGAGTTTACTCAAACTCATGTCCATTGAGTTGATGATGCCATCCAACCATCTCATCATCTGTAGTCCCCTTTTCCTCCAGCCTTCAATCTTACCCAGCATCAGGGTCTTTTCAAATGAGTCAGTTCTTCGCATCACATGGCCAAAGTATTTGGAGTTTCAGCTTCAGCATCAACCTTCCAATGAATATTCAGGACTGATTTCCTTTAGGATGGACTGGTTGGATCTCCTTGCAGTCCAAAGGACTCTCAAGAATCTTCTCCAACACCACAGTTCAAAAGCATCAATTCTTTGGTGCTTAGCTTTCTTTATAGTCCAACTGTCACATCCATACATGACTATTGGAAAAACCATAGCCTTGACTAGAAGGACCTTTGTTGGCAAAGTCTAGGTTGATAATAGCTTTTCTTCCAAGGAGCAAGCATCTTTTAATTTCATGGCTGCAGTCACCATCTGCAATGATTTTGGAGCCCCCCAAAATAAAGTCTCTCACTATTTCCACTGTTTCCTCATCTATTTGCCATGAAGTGTGTGGATCACAATAAACTGTGGAACATTCTGAAAGAGATGGGAATACCAGACCCCCTGACCTGTCTCTTGAGAAACCTGTATGCAGGTCAGGAAGCAACAGTCAGAACTGTACATGGAACAACAGACTGGTTCCAAATAGGAAAAGGAGTCCGTCAAGGCTGTATATTGTCACCCTGCTTATTTAACTTATATGCAGAGTACATCATGAGGAACGCTGGGCGGGAAGAAGCACAAGCTGGAATCAAGATTGCTGGGAGAAATATCAATAACCTCAGATATGCAGATGACACCACCCTTATGGCAGAAAGTGAAGAGGAACTCAAAAGCCTCTTGATGAAAGTGAAAGAGGAGAGTGAAAAGGTTGGCTTGAAGCTCAACATTCAGAAAACAAAGATCATGGCATCTGGTCCCATCACTTCATGGGAAATAGATGGGGAAACAGTGGAAACAGTGTCAGACTTTATTTTTTTGGGCTCCAAAATCACTGCAGATGCTGATTGCAGCCAGGAAATTAAAAGACACTCCTTGGAAGGAAAGTTATGACCAACCTTGATAGTATATTAAAAAGCAGAGACATTACTTTGCCAACCAAAGTCCGTCTAGTCAAGGCAATGGTTTTTCCCATGGTCATGTATGGATGTGAGAGTTGAACTGTGAAGAAAGCTGATCGCCGAAGAATTGATGTTTTTGAACTGTGGTGCTGGAGAAGACTCTTGAGAGTCCCTTGGACTGCAAGGAGATCCAACCAGTCCATTCTAAAGGAGATCAACCCTGGGTGTTCAGCTAAAGCTGAAACTGCAATACTTTGGCCACCTCATGCGACGAGTTGACTCACTGGAAAAGACTCTGATGCTGGGAAAGGTTGGGGGTGGGAGGAGAAGGGGACGACAGAGAATGAGATGGCTGGATGGCATCACCGACTCTGTGGACATGAGTTTGAGTGAACTCCGGGAGTTGGTGATGGACAGGGAGGCCTGGCGTGCTGTGATTCATGGGGTCACGGAGAGTCGGACACGACTGAGTGACTGAACTGAACTGAACTGAACTGATGGGACTGGGTGCCATGATCTTTGTATTTTGAATGTTGAATTTTAAACCAGCTTTTTCACTCCCCTCTTTCACTTTTATCAAGAGGCTCTTTAGTTCTTCTTAGCTTTCTGCCATAATTGTGGTGTCATCTGCATATCTGAAGTAATTGATATTTCTCCCTGCAATCTTGATTCTGCTTGTACTTCATCCAGCCCGGCATTTTGCATGATGTATTCTGCATATAAGTTAAATAAGCAGGGTGACAATATACAGCCTTGACATACTCCTTTATCTATTTGGAACCAATATGTTGTTCCATGTCCGGTTCTAACTGTTGCTTCCTGACCTGCATACGGATTTCTCAGGAGCCAGGTCAGGTGGTATTCCCATATCTTTAAGAATTTTCCACAGTTTGTTGTGATACATACAATCAAAGACTTTGACATAGTCAATGAAGCAGAAGTAGATGTTTTTCTGGAACTCTCTTGCTTTTTTGATGATCCAATGGATGTTGACAGTTAGATATCTGGTTCCTCTGCCTTTTCTAAATCCAGGTTGAACATCTGGAAGTTCACAGTTAATGTACTGTTAAAGCCTGAGTTGTAGAATTTTGAGCATTACTTTGCTAGCATGTGAGATGTGTGCAATTGTGTGGTAGTTTGAACATTCTTTGGCATTGCCTTTCTTTGGGATTGGAATGAAAATTGACCTTTTCCAGTCCTGTGGCCACTGCTGAGTTTTCCAAATTTGCTGGCATATTGAGTGCAGCACTTTCACAGCATCATCTTTTAGGATTTGAAATAGCTCATCTGGAATTCCATCACCTCCACTAGCTTTGTTCCTAATGATGCTTCCTATGGTCCACTTGACTTCACATTCCAGGATGTGTGGCTCCAGGTGAGTGATCACACTTCGTGGTTATCTGTGTCATGAAGATCTTTTTCGTATAGTTCTTCTATGTATTCTTGCCACCTCTTCTTATTATCTTCTGCTTCTGTTAGGTCCATACCACTTCTGTCATTTATTATGCCCATCTTTGCTTGAAGGAAGTCAAGTCTGATGCTGTAAAAAGCGCTGTTGCATAGGAACCTGGAATGTTAGGTCCATGAATCAAGGCAAATTGGAAGTGCTCAAACAGGAGATGAAAAGAGTGAACATTCACATTTTAGGAATCAGTGAACTAAAATGGACTTGAATGGGTGAATTTAACTCAGATGACCATTATATCTACTACTGTGGGCAGGAATCCCTTAGAAGAAATGGAGTAGCCATCATAGTCAGCAAAAGAGTCCAAAATGCAGTACCTGGATGCAATTGCAAAAACAAGAGAATGATCTCTGTTCGTTTCCAAGGCAAACCATTCAATATCACAGTAATCCAAGTCTATGCCCTGACCAGTAATGCTGAAGAAGCTGACTTTGAACAGTTCTATGAAGACCTACAAGACCTTTTAGAACTAACACCCAAAAAAGATGTCCTTTTCATTATAGGGGACTGGAATGCAAAAGTAGGAAGTCAAGAACTTCCTGGAGTAACATGCAAGTTTGGCCTTGGAATACAGAGTGAAGCAGGGCAAAGGCTAACAGAGTTTTGCCAAGAGATCACACTGGTCATAGCAAACACCCTCTTCCAACAACACAAGAGAAGACTCTATATAGGGACATCATCAGATTGTCAATACCGAATTCAGATTGGTTATATTCTTTGCAGCCAAAGATGGAAAAGCTCTATACAGTCAGCAAAAACAAGACTGGGAGCTGACTGTGGCTGACATCATGAACTCCCTATTGCCAAATTCAGACTGAAATTTGAAAGTAGGGAAAACCACTAGACCATTCAGGTATGACCTAAATCAAATGCCTTACGTTTATACAGTGGAAGTGAGAAATAGATTCAAGGGACTAGATCTGATAGACAGAGTGCCTGAAGAACTATGGACGGATGTTCGTGACATTGCACAAGAGGCAGGGCTGAAGACCATCCCTGAGAAAACGAAATGCAAAAAGGCAAAACGGTTGTCTGAGGAGGCCTTAGAAATAGCTGTGAAAAGAAGAGAAGGGAAAGGCAAAGGAGAAAAGGAAAGATATACCCATTTGAAAGAATAGCAGTGAGAGGTTAAGAAAAACTTCCTCAGTGATCAGTGCAAAGAAATAGAGGAAAACAATAGAAAGGGAAAGACTAGAGATCTCTTCAAAAAATTATTTATGTTAGATGCTTGAAAATAGAGTTTCCCCCACTGTTCCTTTTGCAGAAACTGGTAGACAGCTCAGCAGTAGAGTGCAGCCTAGTGTCCTAGCTGTTCAGACTTGGGGTTAGAATTCAAATCCCAACTCCACTAATACTATTGATGTGATATTGGGAAGATCAGTTCACCTGTCTGTGTCTTTGTCCTTTTCTACCCAATCTGTAAAATAGCAAAGATGATATTTGTCTCCTGGAGTCGATGTGAGGATTCGAAATAATATATACAATTGGAATATCTACCACAGAGTAAACACTCAATATTTGTGTGCTTTCTATTTGTTAGAGAAAACTTTTTAAAATTGTTTAACCATATCCTCTCTAAGGGGCCTCCCAGGTGGTGCAGTGATAAAGAATCCGCCTGCCAATGCAGGAGACACTGGTTCCATCCCTGGGTTGGGAAGATTCCCTGGACTAGGAAGGAAATGGCAATGCACTCCAGTATTCTTGCCTGGAAAATCCCATGGACAGAGGAGCCTGGTGGGCTACAGTCCATGGGGTTGCAAAGAGTTGGACATGACTGAGCAGCTGAGCGCCCACGTACAGACACACGCACGCGCGCACACACACACACACACACACACACACACACGTATCTTCTCTAAGTAATCAAACCTCTCTAATGCCCAGTTTCTTTATCTATAAAATGAGGAAACAGGACATTGTGATCTCAAGGTTTTTTCCAGTTCTAAAACACTCAATTATATGACTGTGCAATAGGTTATGTTTTTCTCCTTTGACTTGCCATAAAAGCAGCACTGTTTATTTAAAACAGTGAGAATGTTTTTTTTCTCTCTCTGTGTGTGTTTTCTTGTTTGTTCTAATAAGAGTTGGAGGATAATGGAATCATCTAAGAAGTTTTTAAAATTACAGATACCTTTGCCTCTGATTCTGGCACATATGGATAGAGAGTGTTTAGTGTATAAACCTCCCAGCTACATAAAATCTCCACCTCCAGCTTCTCCCACAGATCACCTTCTGTGACTGGTCCTACTGAGAACCATTGCTTTAATACATATTATGAAAGAAGAGATGTTTAGCATCACTGCACACATATTAGCCAAACATTACACATTTTCTTTTTTGGGTAGTGTGATGACTACAACCATATACCACTGATTTTCCCCAATTGAAGTTGCTATGGATGGCAATGTTCCAAAAATGATTCTGCTCATGACTCAGTGCAGCTACATCTCCTTAAAACTTCCATCTCAAGTAGCAACTTATTATCACAAATCTCTCTAAAAATATACTATAATAATAATGTGAAAGGATTTTAGTCACTAAAATTTCTTTGTATTCTAGTTCAGTGAAAATCTACTTAGATTTTTATTTTATTTTTTAAATTGATATATAGTTGATTTACAATGTTGTGTTAATTTCTGTGATACAGGAAAGTGTTTCATGATTCAGTTATATATATATATAACTGAATTATATATATATATATAATTTATATTTATTTATATATATATAATTTATATTTATTTATATATATATATAACTGAATCATGAAACACTTTCCGACTCTCCGCGGAGAGTCGGACACGACTGAATGACTGATCTGATCTGATATATATATATATATACACATTCATTTTTTAATATTCTTTTCCATTATCATTTAGCATGAAGAAGTGAAAGTGTTAGTTGCTCAGTCATTTCCCACTATTTGCGACTCCATGGACTGTAGCCTGCCAGGCTCCTCTGTCCATGGAATTCTCCAGGCAAGAATACTGGAGTGGGTAGACAGTCCCTTCTCCAGAGATCTTCCCGACCCAGGGATCAAACCCAGG
The DNA here is from genome assembly GCF_049115385.1 of Moschus berezovskii. Taxonomy (NCBI): domain Eukaryota; kingdom Metazoa; phylum Chordata; class Mammalia; order Artiodactyla; family Moschidae; genus Moschus; species Moschus berezovskii. The sequence goes on from NC_142469.1 coordinate 69,512,054, forward strand.
TATCCCTCATTGCAGGTAGATTCTTTACCATAGAAGAAGAAGAAGAAGAATCCTGGTTTATCATAGGATATCACATATAGTTCTCTGTTCTATACTGTAGGAACCTGTTTATCCATTTTATTTAGATTTTAAAAGGCATTATATCACTGAAATATGTTGTGATCAAATTCCAGTAAAAAAAAAAGTCACACCAAATCTAGGTTTCCAATGTAAGATTTTGGATAAATGTTTTATTCTGCTTCTTGTCTGGTTTGCTTCAACTCTTTTTTTCACTTACCTCCCAACCAAATAAAGGAAAGGGGAAGGCAGATTCACAAACAACATGAGCATGGGAGTTGGGTCAGGTGTGGGATGTTTGATCTCAGTATCCTCCAAACTTTGGTGCCTAAGAAGTCCGAGGTGGCTTTTTGCCTTCCTTGATGGTGGAAAGTGAGGTATCGGCTTAGGTGGTGAAACTGACCTGGCTCACTTCATGGCACTTGCCAGTCTTAAATGGATAGATAGCCTCTGAGGCCCTTACCCTATGGAGCTGCTGTGAGGTAATTTTCTACAGCTTGAGGAGCCCTACTCTACAAAAACCACGTAAAGAGAAACATTCAATAGAAAACTCTGAAACCTAGTCTTAATTGTCTTTCATATTCTTCTTATCATCTTAAATTTTTCAGGTATAATCAATTTTGTTGTGTGAAATTTCCATTTCAATCAGCACCTGCCCCCTAAAGCTTTCCTGATCATTTCTAATTTATCCCCGACAAAGCCCGGCTCCTTTTTGGCAAGGTGTTTGGGTAGGAAAACTTCTCTCTAGATTGAGGAATCTTTTTGCAAATTCTTGTTTACATTTGCTGTTGCATATGTAACTGAAGCTCTAATCACCTCATTATCTCAACATTCTCCCCTCAAGACCTCCCAGTGTTTTTGATATCACTGGGAGGTTTCTGTGAAACTTTGAGTGGAAAAAAAGTTTGTCCATTCCTTAGTGTTGAAAAAACGTAGGCAATTTATGCAGTTTTTGTGAGAACATTTCAGAAAAGAACTTGTGTAGTTGGGTGGAAAATTCTTGAAAAATTCTGACACCAATAAAAGTTTGTTTCGCTTAGTGTTTAGGAAAGTCTAATTGCCTTTTAGCTCCAAAACAGAAGCTGGAGAAAATTACTTCTTCACTCCAGATGTCTTGTCTGAACTTAAAAAACATTCAGTATATGTCTACTAGAGCTGGTAAGACCAGAGGATACAAGTGTGAGAGAAAGTCTTAACTTCCCAGGCATCTCAGAGGGAACTCCCACTTTTGAGTGTGGGTTATAAGCACGTGTTAACAAAGTTTTTATTTTTATGTATTTATTTTATTTTTTGTTGAAGTTTAGTTGATTTACCATGTTGTATTAGTTTTTTGTATACAGCAAAATAATTCAGATATGTGTACTCTCTTTCATATTCTTTTCCATTATGGTTTATTACAGGATACTGAATACAGCTCCCTATGCTATGATCTTATTTTTTTTTGAATTTTTTTGTTTGTTTTAATTTATTTATTTTTGATTGAAAGATAATTGCTTTACAGTATTGTGTTGGTTTCTACCAAACATTAATATCAGTCAGCCATAGGGTTACCTATGTCCCCTCCCACTCAAACATCCCTCCCATCTCTCTCCCCATCCGACCTCTCTAGATTGTTACCGAGCCCCAGTTTGAGTTCCGTGAGTCATACAGCAAATTCCCATTGGATATCTCTTTTACATATGATAATGTATGTTTCCATGTTACCCTCTCCATACATCCCACCCTCTCCTTGCTTCCCCACAGCTGTGTCCACAAGTCTCTTCTCTGTGTCTGTGTCTCCACTGCTGCGCAGCAATTAGGTTCAACAACACCATCTTTCTAGATTCTGTATATATGTGTTAGCATACAATATTTGTTTTTCTCTTTCTGACTTACTTCACTCTGTACAATAGGCTCCAAGTTCATCTACCTCATTAGGACTAACTCAAATGTGTTCATTTTTTTGGCTGAGCAGTATTCCATTGTATATAGGTACCACAGCTTCTTTATCCATTAATCTGTTGATGGACATCTAGGTTGCTTCCAATTCCTTATTCTAAGGTCTTATTGTTTATCCATTCTATATATAATAGTTTGCATCTGTTAGTCTCAAACTCCCAATCCTTCCTTCACCCACTTCCGCTTCCCCTTGGTAACTGCAAGTCAGTTCTCTATGTCTGTGAGCCTGTGTCTGTTTCATAAATAAGGTCATTTGTATCATATTTTAGATTCCACACGTAAGTGACACCTTATCGTATTTGTCTTTCTCTTTTTGACTTGCCTCACTCTGTATGACAATCTCTAGGTCCACCTACGTTGCTGCAAATGGCAATATTTCATTTTTTATGGCTGAGCAGTATTCTACTGTGTACACACACACCATATCTTCCTTATTGATTCCTCTGTCAATGGACATTTCTGTTGCTTCCGTGTCTTGGCTACTGTGAATAGGGGTTATAAACACACTTTGATTCAATTCCACATGTTTAGTGTGTGCCTATTAAGTGCAAGGCAGTGTGGTAGATAAGCATGAATGACTCTAAGAGTTCACAGTATAATGGGGGGAGGCTGAGATTTAAGCTCAGGAGTTAAGTTAGGGAGACCATGAGAATGGTGTGTTAGGGATATACAGGAGGGACTCTGGTCACATGAGGAGGAGGTAGAGAATCTTAGGAAGCTTGTTGAGCTGAGCCTGGAAAGGTGTGGCTGGCAAGGTAGTTTCTGAAATGTTTTCTATTTCTCTTAATTATCACATACCGTTGGAAATAAATAACTCTATAATTTAATTATTCACCATTCAACAATATTGAGGACTCACTGTGGGCCAGTTACTGGACCTTCTTGGATTTACTCAGTATTTATTCATTCAATATGTATTGTTTGAGTACCTACTCAAACCCAACACTGTTCTTCACGTCTCTCCATAAGACTATATTTTCTCCCCAGGACTATAATCTGAAGATGGTCAGCCACAGGAACCTGCTTATGACCATGGAGTCCAATTCAAACTTTTTCATTCTTCCAACACTTTACAACCAACCCAAGATTGTTTACCTTACTACTGTGACTGGAATTTTTCCAAAGCAGGGGCCATTTTAAATTTAATTGAGTAATACTTTGGAAAAAAAATGATGGACAAGGAGACAAAAACTTGAGTTCCAGTCTTGAACTCACTACTTACTATATCTCCATCTTAAACATGTCAACTTCTCCCTGTCTGTTCTGCACTTTTAACATGAGGATAATAATTTTGACTTCTTACTATTAGAGTGGGTAATTGTGAAGACTGAATAGGAAAAGATACCTGAAAGCCCCTCATCAGCTAGGAATCCATATAAATATGGAATATTTTCTTGATTAACACCTTACTTGGCACAGAAGTTTGAAAATGATGGCAAATGCTTATTAATGTTAAATACTATGATATTGGAGCTAGATCCATAATAGACTGAATTGTGTTCCCCTCAAAGGCTCATGAGTTAAAGCCATTCCCAAATGTGACTTTATTAGGACATAAGACCTTTAAGCGGACGACAGAGGATGAGATGGCTGGATGGCATCACTGACTCAATGGACATGAGTTTGGGTAAACTCTGGGAGTTGGTGATGGACAGGGAGGCCTGGCGTGCTGCAATTCATGGGGTCACAGAGTCGGACATGACTGAGTGACTGAACTGAACTGAGGACCTTTAAAAGAAAATTAAGATTAAATGAAGCCAAGAAAAACACCAATACAATATACTAATGCATATATATGGAATTTAGAAAGATGATAACGATAACCCTGTATACGAGACAGCAAAAGAGACACACATATAGAACAATCTTTTGGACTCTGTGGGAGAGGGCGAGGGTGGGATGATTTGGGAGAATGGCATTGAAACATGTATATTATCATATGTGAAACGAATCGCCAGTCGAGGTTCGATGCATGATATAGGATGCTCGGGGCCGGTGCACTGGGATGACCCAGAGGGATGGGATGGGGAGGGAGGTGGGAGGCGGGGTTCAAGATGGGGAACACATGTGCACCCGGGGCAGATTCATGTCAATGTGTGGCGAAACCAATACAATAATGTAAAGTAATTAACCTCCAATTAAAATAAATAATTTTTTTAAAAAAAAGATTAAATGAAGCCATAAGAATGGAGTCCTAGTCCAGTTTGCTTGGTATCCTTAAAAGAAGAGGCGATATGGGAGTGCTTGTGCACAGAAGAAGGCCACTTGAGGACATAGCAAGAGGACAGCCATCTGTGAGCAAAGGAGAGAGACCTTATGGGTAACCAACTCAGTCAGCACCTGGATCTTAGACTTTTAGCCTACAGAACTTAAATTTCTGTTGTTTAAGCCACTGAGTCTGTGATATTTTTTATTATGGCTGCCCTTATAAACTAATGCAGGATCCTTATTTAAACTTGAATCCTTTCACTTTCTTAATGGTTTATGCATGCCACAACTAAAATCATCATTAAAAGACAGAAATCGTGGAAAACGGCTCACCTGGAGTTTTAGAACTAAGTCACTGAAAAATAATAACAACACATTCGGTGGAGTTGTTGTCGTTGTCAAGTCACTGAATTGTGTCCGACTCTTTTGCGACCCCATGGACAGTAGCCCACCAGGCTCCTCTGTCCATTGGATTTCCCAGGCAAGAATACTGGAGTTGGTTGCCATTTCCTTCTCCAGGGGATCTTCCTGACCAGGGATTGAACCCTTGTCTCCTGCATTGGCAGGTGGATTCCTTACTGCTAAGCCACCAGGAAGCCCCATTTGGTAGCTTACCAGATATTTAATTGCTACAAATTTGAGAAAAGAGTTATGATATTCCACCTGATAAAATTGTTTCTGGTTGAAATTTTGATTATAAAATTTTGAATTATACTGGGGATATTTTATACCAACTAATGCATATCTGTTAAGGTGCACAAATGTGTTATTTGCAAAAAATATATCTATCTATGTGTTTATCTCTCTATCTCCTAGTAGAAGGGTCAGATGTTAGAATAATGCCCATCAAAGTAATGAAATGCTGGAAACCTACAATTCTTTACTGGGTTCATTTCTTACCCAGTAGTGATTATATTTACATATGTGTTGATATCTTGTTTTTATTCATGTGGCAGGTTTTTCATTTGCAACACGTATGTCCCTGCCTTTTTCAAATCCCCAAAGTGAGAAATACTGTTTGTTTTATTTTTATTTTTCATGTATCTACACTATAATTTTATTTTGGGTACTTTATTTTTTAATTAAACACAGATTATTGATTCATGGCTAAAATGACTAGTTTTCAGAATGAATCACTTAGTACTAAAATGTGGATTTTAGAACACATATTTTCAGTTCTTATTCTCTGATAAATGTAATATTTTATGTATATAACACTTTCTGAAAAATAAAAGCTTTAAGACCATTTGTTAAAACCAGCTAACATTACAAGACAGGTTATAGAAAGAACACAGTTTTTTTGCATCTGATATTGCCTCAAGTGAAGACTTAGTTTGAAGATTTGGCAGAACAAGTGTATCCTTACCAAAGAAATTAAATAATTTGCAAATTCAGAAACTCATGTAGTCACTCATGGGAGACTAACCATACTTTTACCCAATTAACACTTTCTGAAAAATAAAAGCTTTAAGATCATTTGTTAAAACCAGCTAACATTACAAGACAGGTTATAGAAAGAACACAGTTATTTTTTTGCATCTGATATTGCCTCAAGTGAAGACTTAGTTTGAAGATTTGGCAGAACAAGTGTATCCTTACCAAAGAAATTAAATAATTTGCAAGTTCAGAAACTCATGTAGTCACTCATGTGAGACTAACCATACTATCTTTTACCCAATTAATATAACCAAATAGTATGATAGCAATAAGTTAATAGATTCTTTGGACATATTATGCAGTATGGTAACACTGCTTTGAGCAAGGAACACTCATTCTAGTGATATACTTTATGGTCAGAATCTTTGTTACCAGAAGGATAAATAATGCAGGAAAGTTAACCATGCAATCATCACAGAGAAATGGTGGGAGGAGGGCAGGACTGAAGTTACCAGAACGTGTCAACACTGATATGACTAATCTAGCACATTTAACCTTGAGACTGGTTCCTTGTTAATCTTTGTGCAGTCAAGTCATCATTTGTCTGCTGCTGCTGCTAAGTCTCTTCAGTCGTGTCCGACTCTGTGTGACCCTGTAGACAGCAGCCCACCAGGCTCCCCCGTCCCTGGGATTCTCCAGGCAAGAACACTAGAGTGGGTTGCCATTTCCTTCTCCAATGCATGCAAGTGAAAAGTGAAAGTGAAGTCGTGTCCGACTCTCAGCGACCCCATGGACTGCAGCCTACCAGGCTCCTCCGTCCATGGGATTTTCCAGGCAAGAGTACTGGAGTCGGGTGCCAGTGCCTTCTCCGGATCATTTGTCTACTTAATACTATTCATCCTCATGCTGACCTTTAGTCTAGATCCTTACTCCCCAAAGTATAGTCCACAGACCAGCAACATCATTAGACCTAGAAGTGCTGAATTTTTTTGAAAATGTTATTTCATATAGGTGTATAGTTTATTAACAGTATTGTGATAGTTTCAGGTATACAGCAAAGTGATTCAGTTATACAGATACATGTATCTATTCTTTTTCAAATTCTTTTCCCATTTAGATTATTATAGAGTACTGAGCAGAGTTCCCTGTGCTATACAGTAGGTCCTTGCTGGTTATCTATTTTGAATATAGCAGTGTGTCATGTCAATCCCAAACTTCCAGTCTATCCCACCCTCACATTCTTCCCCTAGTAACCTTAAATTCATTCTCTAAGTCTGTGAGTCTGTTTCTATGCTCTAAACAAACTCATTTTTTTTTTTTTTGGATTCTGCACAGAAGTGATAATAGTATGATACTTGCTGAATCTTGACTACACAGTAGGTCAGAGTGCAGACCTACTGAATTAGGAGTTATTTACAAAGTCCCAGGTGATTTATTTGCATATTAAAGTTGGAGAACGCAGTTCCTCTCTACTCTTAGGTATGTAAGAATCACCTGAACATCTTTTTAACATGCAGATTCTGATTTAGCAGATGTGGGGTAGACCCTGAGATTCTGCATTTCTAACAAGCTCTTGAATGACACCAGTGTCCACAGGTCCACACTTTGAGCAATCAGGATTAAAGCGGTGGTCCCCAAACTTCTCTGATGATGCAATCACCCAGAGAAGCTATTAACACAAAATTCTAGGTGTATTACAGGGACCACTGTATTAGAATGCTCTGGAGAGTGACCTGGGAAAGTTTGACATTTAGGTAATTCTCATCATAACATGTTTGGAAAACTCTTGTAGTCCAGTTCTTATATCAATATTTTGTTCACACCATCCAATGCCACTAAATGGGACACATTCGCCAATGACTCAGTGACCATCTTTGTATGAACACTGCTATTTGAATGTTCATTGAATTCCTGGACATACTTGTCATCCCCAAAATGATTCTACCTAGCAGAGGAAGATAATTTTACAAAAACCATTTACTCTACTGCTTTCTTTGTTTTGTGCTTTCTCTCCAGGAATGGGAGAGAGAGAGGATGGAAAGAAAGAGGAATGCAAATAGTTAAAACACTTTCTCCCACTTTGAGGTGAATCAGCCAGCCATTCTCTGCACCATCTTTCCCAGATTCTTAGAGGGGGCTGCTCTGGCCTCTCTTACCATATTCTCCTGAATGTGGAGCCTTTCCCAGGGATCTCAAGCCAGGCTGGCCATCCAGAAACAAGTCCGTCTGGAGGCCATTGGTCATTCTTTGGATGCACCTGTCTCCCCTAGGACAAGGGTGCATAATCATGGCAGACTCTCCTAATCTCTGCAGTCCTATTTTTGTAACCTTCAGTGCATTGCAATATATTTTGACCTAATTGTTTATAATTAGGTTCCCTGGTAGCTCAGACAGTAAGCAGTCTACCTGCAATGCGGAAGACCTGGGCTTGATCCCTGGGTTGGGAAGATCTTCTGGAGAAAAGAATGGCTACCCACTGCAGTATTCTTGCCTGGAGAATTCCATGGACAGACGAGCCTGGCAGGCTACAGTTCATGGGTTGCAGAGTCAGACACAACTGAGTGATACACACAGGTTATAAAGAAAATCATTGTTAGGTAATGCATTGATGCATTTCTTAACTATTTCAGTCCCAAATACAATTTGCTTGCATTGTTCTTTTTACTTGGAACGATTTTTTTCCTTTCTTTATTTATGTAAAAGCAACATACTTTTTTTTTCACTGTTAGCCTCAGTCATAATCCTTCCTGAGCTTCTCTTGGAGGATCTATCTCTTGTCAGTTCCCTCTTCCATAATTATTACAGTACTAACATTCATACACAGGGTGGCATATGGGTGAAGTAACAAGAAAAAGATCATGTTTTCGAGTAAAAAGTCTTGGATTTCAGTTCCACCTCTGCCACCTACTAGTTGTGTCCGTTTGGGCAGGGGATTTAACATTGCTGAGCTTCATATAAAAATTGGAATGATAATATCTACTAATGCTTGGGAAATCATATGCAATCACATTTATAAGAAGATTGCACAGCCTATGAGACATAGCAAGAATCCAGTAATTCATAGGTTTTGTTGTTACTATCAATACTGTTGTGCTTAGTTGTTCAGTCGAGTCCGACTCTTTGAGACCCCATGGACTGTAGCCTGCCAGGCTCCTCTGTCCATGGGGATTCTCTTGGCATGGAGTGGGTTGCCATGCCCTCCTTCAGGGGAATCTTGCCAACCCAGGGATCAAACCCACATCTCCCGCATTGCAGGCTGATTCTTTACTGTCTGAGCCACCAGGGAAGCTCACCAATACTATTACTACCATGTATTATAATTTAACTGCTCCATGTTTATAAGTTTTTACCTACTTTAAAAATAACCAAAGACAGAAATAATATTTGACTCTGTTTTTTGTTTTGACTGTGCTGCATGGCTTTTGAGATCTTTGTTCCCTGATCAGGGATAGCCTGCTGCATTGGAAGTGTGGAATCTTAACCTGGAACATCAGAGAAGTCCCAGAAATAATATAGGACTCTGTTTGTGATGTTCCTTTGGTTCTGAAAATGGTGCAGGCAGGTCTTGAGACAAAGGTTTAAAAGACCACACATGAAGATGAAATGTAAACCCCAAAAAGAAGTTAAAGAAGTTCTGTTCCCAGAGTTGAGAGCCAACACAGACACAAAACACAGGATACCAGTTGTAGCATTTTCCAAACGATGCTCTGTAGAATCCTGTCAGTTCTATAAGCTGATCTTGGGAAATGAATAAACTGAAACAGAAAACCCTTGAGTTGAAATTAGAACATTACTAGCTACAGCCTCCCCTTAAGGACTAATATTAAAGCCTCGCTGCAAAGAAAACTGTTGAACTTAGTTTAACCTAGTGTTTTCCAAGGGATTTGACTGTGCAACTCTTTTCCCCCCTAATGAACAGTTACACACAATAAACATTTGACTGGTGTAAGAACCATTATCATGACCATCAGAGATAGCAGTCTAACTGATCTTTATTTCCAGCAGCTCTGTGCTCAATGAAGTTAACACTGCTTCAGGCTATGTTAACCTACAGAGGGAAGGGATGTGCCTGTACTTCCATACACTGTTCTGTAACATATCTTTGACATATTTTATTATTATTATTATTATTATTTTTTAATTGGAGGATAATTATTTTACAATATGATATTGGTTGGTTTTGCCATACATTGACATGAATCCGCCCCGGGTGTCCATGAGTTCCCCTTCCTAAACCCCCCTCCCACCTCCCTGCTCCCCTTATTCTCCCTCTGGGTCATCCCTGCACACCAGCCCCGAGCATCCTGAAACATGCAACGACCCTGAACTGGTGATTCGTTTCACATATGATAATATACATGTTTCAATGCCATTCTCCCAAATCATCCCAACCTCACCCTCTCCCACAGAGTCCCAAAGACGGTTCTATACATCTGTGTCTCTTTTGCTGTCTCGCATACAGGGTTATCATTTGCATCTTTCTAAATTCCATATATATGCGTTAGTATACTGTATTGGTGTTTATCTTTCTGGCTTACTTCACTCTGTATAATAGGCTCTAGTTTCATCCGCCTCATTAGAACTGATTCAAATGCATTCTTTTTAATGGCTGAGTAATACTCCATTGTGTATATGTACCAAAGCTTTCTTATCCATTCGTCTGCAGATGGACATCTAGGTTGCCTCCATGTCCTGGCCATTATAAACAGTCCTGCAATGAACATTGGAGTACATGTGTCTCTTTCAGTTCTGGTTTCCACGGTGTGGATGCCCAGGAGTGCAATTGCTGGATCATATGGCAGTTCTATTTCCAGTTTTTTGAGGAATCTCCACACTGTTCTCCATAGTGGCTGCACTAGTTTGCATTCCCACCAACAGTGTAAGAGGGTTCCCTTCTCTCCACACCCTCTCCAGCATTTATTGCATGGAGACTTTTGGATAGCAGTCATTCTGACTGGTGTGAAATGGTATCTCATTGTGGTTTTGATTTGCATTTCTCTGATTATGAGGGATGTTGAGCATTTTTTCATGTGTTTGTTAGCCATCTTTATGTCTTCTTTGGAGAAATGTCTGTTTAGTTCTTTGGCCCATTTTTTGATTGGGTCATTTATTTTTCTGGAATTGAGCTGCAGGAGCTGCTTGTATATTTTGGAGATTAATCCTTTATCCGTTGCTTCATTTGCTATTATTTTCTCCCATTCTGAAGGCTGTCTTTTCACCTTGCTTATAGTTTCCTTTGCTGTGCAGAAGCTTTTGATTTTAATTAGGTCCCATTTGTTTATTTTTGCTTTTATTTCCAATATTCTGGGAGGTGGGTCTTGGAGGATCCTGCTGTGATTTATGTCGGAGAGTGTTTTGCCTACGTTCTCCTCTAGGAGTTTTATAGAATCTGGTCTTACATTTAGCTCTCTAATCCATTTTGAGTTTATTTTGGTGTATGGTGTTAGGAAGGGTTCTAGTTTCATTCTTTTACAAGTGGCTGACGAGTTTTCCCAGCACCACTTGTTAAAGAGACTGTCTTTTCTCCATTGTATATTCTTGCCTCCTTTGTCAAAGATAAGGTGTCCATAGGTGCGTGGATTTATCTCTGGACTTTCTATTTTGTTCCATTGATCTATATTTCTGTCTTTATGCCAGTACCATACTGTCTTGATGACTGTGGCTTTGTAATAGAGCCTGAAGTCTGGCAGGTTAATTCCCCCAGTTCCATTCTTCTTCCTCAAGATTGCTTTGGCTATTCGAGGTTTTTGTATTTCCATACAAATTGTGAGATTATTTGTTCTAGTTCTGTGAAAAATATTGTTGGTAGCTTGATAGGGATTGCATTGAATGTATAAATTACTTTGGGTAGTATACTCATTTTTACAATATTTATTCTTCCAATCCACAAACACGGTATATTTCTCCATCTATTAGTGTCCTCTTTGATTACTTTCGCTAGTGTTTTATAGTTTTCTATGTACAAGTCTTTTGTTTCCTTAGGTAGATATATTCCTAAGTATTTCATTCTTTTCGTTGCAACAGTGAATGGAATAGTTTCCTTAATTTCTCTTTCTATTTTCTCATTTTAGTGTATAGGAATGCAAGGGATTTCTGTGTGTTGATTTTATATCCTGCAACTTTACTGTATTCATTGATTAGCTCTAGTAGTTTTCTGGTAGAGTCTTTAGGGTTTTCTGTGTAGAGGATCATGTCATCAGCGAACAGTGAAAGTTTTACTTCTTCTTTTCCAATTTGGATTCCTTTTATGTCTTTTTCTGCTCTGATTGCTGTAGCCAAAACTTCCAGAACTATGTTGATTAGTAGTGGTGGGAGTGGGCACCCTTGTCTTGTTCCTGACTTTAGGGGAAATGCTTTCAGTTTTTCACCATTGAGGATAATGTTTGCTGTGCGTTTGTCATATCCAGCTTTTATTATGTTGAGGTATGTCCCTTCTATTCCCACATTCTGGAGGGTTTTTTATCATAAATGGATGTTGAATTTTGTCGAAGGCTTTCTCTGCATCTATTGAGATAATCATATGATTTTTATTTTTCAGTTTGTTAATGTGGTGTATTACGTTGATTGATTTGCAGATATTGAAGAATCCTTGCATTCCTGGGATAAAGCCCACTGGTCATGATATATGATCTTCTTAATGTGTTGTTGGATTCTGATTGCTAGAATTTTGTTAAGGATTTTTGCATCTATGTTCATCAGTGATATTGGCCTGTAGTTTTCTTTTTTTGTGGGGTCTTTACCAGGTTTTGGGATTAGGGTGATGGTGGCCTCATAGAATGAGTTTGGAAGTTTCCCTTCCTCAGCAATTTTCTGGAAGAGTTTGAGTAGAATAGGTGTTAGCTCTTCTCTAAATTTTTGGTAGAATTCAGCTGTGAAGCCGTCTGGACCTGGGCTTTTGTTTGCTTCAAGATTCCTGATTACAGCCTCTAGTTCCGTGCTTGTGATGGGTCTGCTCAGATTTTCTATTTCTTCCTGGTTCAGTTTTGAAAGTTGTACTTTTCTAGGAATTTGTCCATTTCTTCCAGGTTATTTATTTTATTGCCATATAATTGCTGATAGTATTCTCTAATAATCCTTTGTATTTCTGTGTTGTCAGTTGTGATCTCTCCATTTTCATTTCTAATTTTATTGATTTGGTTCTTCTCCCTTGGTTTCTTGATGAGTCTGGCTAGTGGTTTGTCAATTTTATTTACCTTCTCAAAGAACCAGCTTTTGGCTTTGTTGATTTTTGCTATGGTCTCTTTTGTTTCTTTTGCATTTATCTCTGCCCTAATTTTTACGATTTCTTTCCTTCTACTGACCCTGGGGTTCTTCATTTCTTCCTTTTCTAGTTGCTTTAGATGCAGAGCTAGGTTATTTAGTTGACTTTTTTCTTGTTTCTTGAGGTATGCCTGTATTGCTATGAACTTCCCCCTTAGCACTGCTTTTACAGTGTCCCAGAGGTTTTGGGTTGTTGCGTTTTCATTTTCATTCATTTCTATGCATATTTTGATTTCTCTTTTGATTTCTTCTATGATTTGTTCATTATTCAGCAGTGTGTTTTTCAGCCTCCATATGTTGGCATTTTTAATAGTTTTTCTCCCATAATTGAGATCTAATCTTACTGCATTATGGTCAGAAAAGATGCTTGGAATGATTTCAATTTTTTGAATTTACCAAGGCTAGATTCATGGCCCAGGATGTGATCTATCCTGGAAAAGGTTCCGTGTGCGCTTGAAAAAAGGTGAATTTCATTGTTCTGGGGTGAAATGTCCTATAGATATCTATTAGGTCTAACTGGTCTATTGTATCATTTAAAGTTTGTGTTTCCTTTTTAATTTTCTGTTTAGTTGATCTATCCATAGATGTAAGTGGGGTATTAAAGTCTCCCACTATTATTGTGTTATTGTTAATTTCCCCTTTCATACTTGTTAGTAATTGTCTTACATATTTTTGTGCTCCTATGTTGGGTGCATAAATATTTATAATTGTTATATCTTCTTCTTGGATTGATCCTTTGATCATTATGTAGTTTCCTTCTTTGTCTCTTTTCACAGCCTTTGTTTTAAAGTCTATTTTATCTGATATGAGTATTGCTACTCCTGCTTTCTTTTGGTCTCTATTTGCATGGAATATCTTTTTCCAGCCCTTCACTTTCAGTCTGTTTGTGTCCCTCATTTTGAGGTGGGTCTCTTGTAGGCAACATATATGGGGGTCTTGTTTTTTTATCCATTCAGCCAGCCTTTGTCTTTTGGTTGGGGCATTCAACCCATTTACATTTAAGGTAATTATTGATAAGTATGATCCCGTTGCCATTTTCTTTATTGCTTTGGGTTCGAGTTTATACACCCTTTCTGTGTTTCCTGTCTAGAGAAGATCCTTTAGCATTTGTTGGAGAGCTGGTTTGGTGATGCTGAATTCTCTCAGCTTTTGCTTGTCTGTAAAGCTTTTGATTTCTCCTTCATATTTGAATGAGATCCTTCCTGGGTACAGTAATCTGGGCTGTAGTTTATTTTCTTTCGTCACTTTAAGTATGTCTTGGCATTCCCTCCTGGCCTGAAGAGTTTCTGTTGAAAGATCAGCTGTTATCCTTATGGGAATCCCCTTGTGTGTTATTTGCTGCTTTTCCCTTGCTGCTTTTAATATTTGTTCTTTGTGTTTGATCTTTGTTAATTTGATTAATACGTGTCTTGGAGTATTTCACCTTGGGTTTATCCTGTTGGGGACTCTGGGTTTCTTGGACTTGGGTGATTATTTCTTTCCCCATTTTAGGGAAGTTTTCAACTATTATCCCCTCAAGTATTCTCTCATGGTCTTTCTTTTTGTCTTCTTCTTCTGGGACTCCTATGATTCGAATGTTGGGGCGTTTAACATTGTCCCAGAGATCTCTAATATTGTTGTCATTTCTTTTAATTTGTTTTTCTTTTTCCTCTCTGTTTCATTTATTTCTACAATTCTATCTTCTAGCTCGCTTATCCTGTCTTCTGCGTCTGTTATTCTACTGTTTGTTCCCTCCAGAGTGTTTCTGATCTCATCTATTGCATTATTCATTGTATATTGACTCTTTTTTATTTCTTCTAAGTCCTTATTAAACCTTTCTTCCATCTTCTCAATCATTTTGTCCAGGTTATTTATCTGTAACTCCATTTTGCTTTCAAGATTTTGAATCATTTTCACCATCAAAATTCGAAATTCTTTATCAGGTAGCTTCCTTATATATTCCTCTTTTGTTTGTGTTGGTGGGCATTTATCTTGTTCCTTCACTTGCTGGGTATTTCTCTGCCTCATCATCTTGCTTATATTGCTTTGCTTGGGGTGGCCTTTCCCTCTTCTGGCAGTTTGTGGAGTTCTCTTTACTATGTAGTTTTTTTCCTCACTGTGTATGGGGTTGGACGGGTAACTTGTCAAGGTTCCCTGGTTAGTGAAGCTTGTGTCGGTGTTCTGGTGGGTAGAGCTGGATTTCTTCTCTCTGGAGTGCAATGTAGCATCCAGTAATGAGTTATGAGATGTCAGTGGGTTTGGAGTGACTTTGGGCAGCCTGTATATTGAAGCTCAGGGCTATTTTCCTGTGTTGCTGGAGAATTTGTGTGGTATGTCTTGCTCTGGAACTTGTTGACCGTTGGGTGGTGCTTGGTTTTAGTGTAGGTATGGAGATGTTTGATGAGCTCCTATCGATTAATGTTCCCTGGAGTCAGGAGTTCTCTGGTGTTCTCAGGATTCGGGCTTAAGTCTCTTGCCTCTGGTTTTTGGTCTTATTCTTGGAGTAGCCTCTAGCCTTCTCTATCTGTCATTTCCAAGGTTGTTCCCTCTGTTTTAGCTTCTGTTTGCTGGTCTCTTCAGTATCTAATTTCCTCTCTGACACTAGGGGGCGTTGGTGGACACTTTTTAAGTCTCAGTTGTTCAGGCCTGTTCTGGCAAGGGAGTAACACTGCAGACAAATATCTCTGGCGTCTGTGGGGAGTGCTTGCAGCATCTCGGCCACACTGGGTTTTCCTCCGCTCACAGCGCATGTGCTGTCCCAGTCTACACTGTACAGGCTCTAGGTTGCTTTGCTGGGAACTGTCCGAGGCGGGCGCTGGGTTGTATGCACTTTCCAGGTCTGAGCGACTCAAGTTCAGGTTCTTGGGTAGTCCACAAAGGCGCAGACTTGGTTGGGCCTGCGTTTTGTGCCTTCCCCGGTCCGAGCAGCTCAGGTGACCAGGTGTTTGGTGAGCACGGTCATTGCGACTTATCGCCTCCCCAGTCCCTGCCACTCGGATTTCTCGGTGTACAACCGGCGCACCTTCTCAGGTGGATATTGACCCGCCCAAGCCCAAGAAGTCTTTATTAGCAACGAAGCCTGCCTGCAGTTTGGTATCGGATGCCTTTCTGGGGCCGCGGTTGCCCCCTCCGGCTCTGGCTGCCCTCCCTTGCCTGTCTCGGCAGGGGCATGGGGGATGGGCCAACCGCATCTGGCTCTGCTCAGTCCTTTGTTCTGTGAGCGTGGCTGGCGGAGTCTTAAGTTAGAGCTTTCTGCCTTTTTGTGGGGAAGCTATCCCAATCTGCTTTGCTATCCCCGGTTAGTTCTCTCAGATTGTTCTCGCGGCATTCAAGCCCAGTCCTCTCTCTAAGCAGTTCAGCCAGCTCCTCCCTGCCCACCCCCAGTTGCTTATGGCGTATGCAGGCGTCTGCACTGCTTCTCCACTGGGAGTTACCGTTTGGTGGGTAATCTGTAGGTTTTAATTATTTCTTTCTTTTTCCTCCTGGTTATGTGGCCATCTGAGGTTCCAGTGCTCACCACAGATTTGCCAGTGAGAGTATTTCCTGGTGTTTGGAAACTTCTCTAGTTTTAAAGCCTCCCTTCCCGGGATGGAGCTCCGTCCTTACCTCTTTTGTCTCTCTTTTTATCTTTTATGTTTTTTCCTACCTCCTTTCGAAGACAATGGGCTGCTTTTCTGGGTGCCTAATGTCCTCTGCCAGCATTCAGAAGTTGTTTTGTGGACTTTACTCTGTGTTCAAATGTTATTTTGATGAATTTGTGAGGGGGAGCATGGTCTCACCATCCTGTTCCTCCACCATCTTGTGAGTAAGCTGACATATTTTGTTTTGATGAGTGGCACCTGGCTCAGATGAAGTAATCCCCAGCACACATCTAGACTAATCCACTAGCAGAACTGCTTCAGCCATGTGTCCATAAATAAGTAAATAAAACTTATATCTAAGCTCAATTTGGAGGAAGGCAATTGAGTTTCACTCACTGCATTGCTCAAGTGATGAAAGCTGGGGTTCTATGTGGTTACAGCTTTATCTGGTCAGGAAAATATTCATGATTGCTTCTCTTTACTGACTTTATTCTCCATCCTTTAGATAAGTAAAACTTGTTTGTGATGTCTTGCCTGATCTTTCTATCACTCTAAATCTACTCTCAGTGTTTGTCAACATTCTGATCATATAACACTATCACAACATTGTTAATTGGTTATACTTCAATGCAAAATAAAAAGTTTAACAACAACAAAAACTGGAGTCATGTAATCCAATAAATATCATAAATACTTTCCCAGGAATAACCTAATCCTGCATGTTGATTTGGAAGCTGTTTCTGTTCTTTCTGAGCCTTTTTTTCCTTTTCTTTAAAGTTTTTGACTGAAGCCAGTGCATCCTGGTGGGATCTGAGTTCCCCAGCCAGGGACTAAATGCTGGCCCCTTGCATTTGAAGGCAGGTTCCCAACCATTGGATCACCAGGGAAGTCCCTTTCTGAGCTTTTAAGAAGCTATCTTTGTCAAATGTGAAAAAAAAACCCACATTTTAAACTTAGAAATTATATTATGAAATTATAGTCTCAACCAATGGGTCATTAAATTAACTCACCCGATTGATTGTGCTCTTGCAAGTTACTTATCCAAAGTAAGTTGTGCTTGATTTCACACCTGATTGTCAGTTATTTTCTTATTACACTTTCATAGTTTAATTAGATATTACATATCCAATGACCAGAGTACCATAGAGATTGTTGTTGAATGCTTTGTATAAAAACTAGTTAAAAAGTAAACTGTCCAAAAAACCCCTAAATATTGAGTTGCCAAAATAGTATCACTGTAAAATTAGGTGTGGGAAAAGCAATTATAAAAGTTAGGGGTGGGAGGGTCATAAAAATCTGGACATGCCTTTAAATTCTTGGTTCACTTAAAAGACATTAAAGTTGGACATCATAGATAATATATTATCAATTATAAAAAGACAATGGAGACTTCCAATGTCTGAATCCATATGCTAATAAAAAGTTTGATTCTAAACCAAATCTTATTGAATAAAGGTGTTCTTATGTTTTTAGTCAAAATGAATTATGTATGGTATACAAGTTTTATTACATATCATTTTTCAAAATAACCTTTTGGTCTAACTCTCTTTCTCAGTTTACTGATCAACTTGTTGGTCTAGTCCTGTTATCTGGATAAGAGGTTTCTGTTGTATGAATATCGTGATGAATGAAGCTTCATAGTCTGCCTCCCCCCCATAATTTTAGCTCTTCTCCCTCACCCAGTTGTAATGTGGACATGCTGAACCACAGAACTGTGCGCTCCTTTTACTAACATTGCTGCACCCACCTTTTCTGCTCCACAGTCTGTATGAAAAGTTTAAAAGATGACCAGTAGGCACTCTCCTTGCTTCTGGATCTATCAGCTATTACAGCCATTACATCACTCTCTCAATTCATGAAGTCCAGATGTTTGCTTGTCTGAATCCCAGAAACCCAGCTTGCCTTTCTTAGCACTGCATTTGCTTCTTTAAACTGGTGACTTGCTTTGGTAGCTGACAGCTGAGATTCTCTCATCTTTGTTTCACCTCCTGACTCACGGGTCTCTCAACTGTCTCTCCCATACTTTTCATGGCCTCGTTTATCTCTGGGTTGAGCTTCTGGTTGATGGCCCCTTGTCTTGGTCTTCACCTGGCAGTGTCCTTGTCTTCCAGTTTTCAGTTTCCTGACCGGATAGTGAAGTGATTTTGCCCTTTTTACTATGTGTTTCATCAGAGGAGGGAGACTGGAACTTTACTAGAATGGCAGATATGCTTTGCATGTATTGTTCCCATTCCGTTCTTTTTTATTTTTATTTTTTGGTCACAATGAGAGATCTTAGTTCCTCAACCAAGGATGGAACCCGTACGACCTGTAATGGAAGTGCAGAGTCTTAACCACTGGATCGCCAGGGAAGCCCCCTGTTCTCTGTTATTTTGAACTGAATCTAGGGGCAAGGATAAAGCTGGAGGGACTAATCTCTTGAATTACTCAGCTTGTTCACAGGCATCTTAGTAACCATCCACCATATGATCTCAAGCTAGCCCTGGGTTATTAATTATATATATATATATATATATCTTGTTCGTGGTTGGCTTCTAGGAACCATGGCTACAAGTTCAATCCAACCATGGAAGGCTGGTAGATTTTGCCAATAAAAAGATAAAGAGGAAGTGAGGTGGGAGTGGGAGTGGTAGTGGTGACTTTTTCTTATTGTAAAGATAAGTTATATTCTTGGGTCATGGTAGAGAATAAACTCAATGAAGTTATTATGAATACAAAGCCTGAAAAGGAATAAGAAAATGATGCTTTTGCTTAGAATACTTTGTCTGTAGAACAAATAATTAATTGATTAGCATTTAAAGAAGGAGCTAGACTAGCTTAAAACACATTTTTTTAACCATTAAAAAATTGAAGTATGCTTGATTTACAGTGGTGTGTTACTTTCAGGTGTTCAGTTATGCATACATATATATGTATATACATATTCTTTTTCAGAGTCATTTTCTTTATAGGTTATTACAAGATATTGAATGTAGTTCACTGTGCTATACAGTAAGTCATTATTTATCTATTTTTATATATGGTAGTGTATATCTGCTAATCCTAAACTCCTAATGTATCCCTCTCCCCTCTTTGGGAACCATAAGTTTGTTAAAACATATTTTAGACTTAATATCATTATAGAAACAGAGTGAGAACGAGAACGTGTATCACCCTGTAGTTCTGATCCTCACACCTCTCTCTCCAGATACCCTTGTGTGATGCTGAATCAGGCTGTCCAGTGCCATAGCAAATAACAATCCACATGAACAAGTACAAAGGTCAATACACTTACACCAATTATTAACCCAGGTTGAAACTCCAATCTAGCCATTTATTTCCAAATGAACTTGTAGATTTTATTACATGGTTTTATAGCTCATTCAATATTGAAGCTTCTGTTTGGAATTTATCTGTTAGATTTTAGATAGTAAATATTTATATTTATTAATACATGTATTACATGTATTAATAAATGTGACAAAAAATAGTCTATAGTGATTCTCTAATATTTTTCAGTTCTTGATTAGCAAGTCAAGAGCTTAGGGATATGACTCAGTAATACAGAAAATAAACACAGTATATTAAATACTATGCAAAAAATCCCAACAAACCAAACAAACCCTAATATCCTGGATATAGGTACAGGAATAATTTCCATAATAGAAAAAAACACAGTATCTTTAGGTAAAGTAATACTGGTAGTGTAGGCTTCTCTTACACAGTAGGGTGTGATAGCTGTCCAGATAACTCAAGCAAAAAGTTACTCTGTGCCATTTAACCAATAGTTAGAAGCAAAAGATCCCCCAAAAATAATCTTATTGGTATTAGTAGGCCATTCTTGGCCACTTCTGCTTGATACAGTGATAATTCAAACAGAAGAGATTTAAATGAATTTGCATGCTGATTATTAGCAGTAATAATAATTTAAATTACCTTCATTTTTGAATATATTGATTGTTAAGAAGCAAAGATTTTAAAGCTTGTGTCAAAAATTCTTAATTCTAACTTAATTCTAAACTTTTCATAGCTTCAGTTCAGTTCAATTCAGTTCAGTTCAGTCGCTCAGTCGTGTCCGACTCTTTGAGACCCCATGAATCACAGCATGCCAGGCCTCCCTGTCCGTCACCAACTCCTGGAGTTCACTCAAACTCATGTCCATCCAGTCGGTGATGCCATCCAGCCATCTCATTCTCTGTCATCCCCTTCTCCTCCCATCCCCAATCCCTCCCAGCATCAGAGTCCTTTCCAGTGAGTCAACTCGTTGCATGAGGTGGCCTAAGTATTGGAGTTTCAGCTTTAGCATCAGTCCTTCCAATGAACACCCAGGACTAATCTCCTTTAGAATGGACTGGTTGGATCTCCTTGCAGTCCAGAGGACTCTCAAGAGTCTTCTCCAACACCACAGTTCAAAAGCATCAATTCTTTGGCGATCAGCTTTCTTCACAGTCCAACTCTCACATCCATTCATGACCATGGGAAAAACCATAGACTTGACTAGACAGACCTTGGTTGGCAAAGTAATGTCTCTGCTTTTTAATATGCTATCTAGGTTGGTCATAACTTTCCTTCCAAGGAGTAAGTGTCTTTTAATTTCCTGGCTGCAATCAGCATCTGCAGTGATTTCATAGCTTAGCCAGTGGATTTCTTACAGACTGTCCCAAACAAGTGATCTTTGTTGGATTCCTTCATCCTTTCAGGCAGAAAGAAGTACCTTTTAAAATAAATAAAGATACTAGACTTCCTCCCTCACATCCTACCCCTTGGTCCCTTTGGTCGTGAGATGTCAGGCACCCTCTTCTCATCCTCAGAGGAAGTGAGCCTCATTCCCATAGATGGTTTTTTGCTCCTTAGTACAAGGTGAGTGGTTCCAGATACAGCCTCTCCTTTAGCTTCCTACTGATAAGAGTCATTCTTCATCCCCCTCAAATGCCAGGGAATATGTAATGCGTTCTCTCAGTGGTTCTTCCAAAGTCTGTCTCACCTAGCCTGAAATAATAAGGAATGGTCTTTCTTGCATGCTTTGTGGATAAGTAAGATTCTGTGTGGTCCACTAACAACTTCCCAGAACAGTATCCCTCCCTGGCATCTCTGATGTCATCCCCCCTAGGCTAGAGGTGGGTAAATGTTAATGCTGGTGGAGTTGGGGTCCCACTCTCTTAACT
Source organism: Moschus berezovskii (assembly GCF_049115385.1). Lineage (NCBI taxonomy): Eukaryota > Metazoa > Chordata > Mammalia > Artiodactyla > Moschidae > Moschus > Moschus berezovskii. The sequence continues at coordinate 69,533,598 of NC_142469.1, forward strand.
TGCCCTCCCTTTATGGAATCCTTGACAGACATTGTTTTTTTATAGACCTTTGTAGTCTCTGCCAAAATTCCTCATAACCAGGAAAAGTCGAATTTAACATCTTGTTCCATTTGCGTTTGTAATATGGCTTATTAAGTGGAAGAAGCTTTTGTGTACAATATTTTGTATATGTCAAGGAAGGAATCTTTGAAGGAGGTCCAAATTTCTCGTCTTGATTTCTCCCAGTATGGTCAAAAGATGGGACAGGGGATCTAACAGAAAGAACCTCAATAAATGTGTAACACAAATAAATGTTTATATCTCCAAACAAAAGGAAAGTATAAAATAAGATACTAAAATCCAAAAAGTAATGTCAAACTTACATGTCATGAAGAAAAGAGACCAATATAGGAAGAAGGTTAGAATGTTAAAAATTAGCTGAGTCTACACATCAGAAGAAAACAGAGCCCTAGAAATATTTCCGGCTGCTCCCAAGAAGGATGAGATGAAATTGATGTCATGCAATTACGGTCAACTTGAGAGCTAAGGATTTTAAAATTTCTGAACTCTGCATGTCAGAAAACCTACTGCTTCTCACTGACCCCTTGGAGGCATAATCTCTAAAAGCATCAGGAGGTGCTTCAGCTTAAGAGACTGGCATGGGTGATTCAAGGGCTGGGGAGGAGGGAGCAACCTACCCTAGGAATCAGCTTTTGTAGCCCTAAAACATTCAAGAGCAAGAGGTACTGACAGCATCCACTTGGGCTCAGAGAATGCATCTTGAGAAAGAAGCTAGAGATATTGTGGAGAAAGCAAGGTTGCTACAATGCAGGATGCTCTGACTTGAAGTGTCTCTATCACTCAGGTTCCTAGTCAGTGTTCATGGTTAGTACAGCATACCAGGAAGACAGGGCTTCAAACGGAAATGGGAAGTAAGACTTTCTAAACATAGGAGATGGGGAAGCAGACAGCCTAAAGTAAGACCTTATGGCTGGGAGTGTCACCACAGGGTCATTTTCTAAAATTTACAAGAAAACCAGAATGTCATAAATGCCACTCTCCAAAGGAGAAGGCACTGGTGGGATTCCTATACACCTTCTGCCTGCCATGGTCCACCCCTACAGGGCTTGTTACCAACCCCCGGAGGTGAGATTTCTTCTGAGCTAGTTTGGATCATGGATTCTGGACTTTGGATGCCTGGCAGAGATGCTTGATACTCCCTGAGCTTCAAGAGTCTCTTCTAGTGTTTCCTCTGATGACCATCCTAACCCAGTCTCTTCTTGATGGTAACCACCTCCAGATGCTGCTGCGGGAACTCAATGCATTCCAGGAGGAAGTCCCAGTTCTGCTGCTGAAGGAACACCACTTCTACCAAAGCAGTGTTACCAAGATAGACTCATGACTGAAAGTGAGCTGAATAAGACATTTTGGAGGGAAAGCATTTTATTCTTTGATCTTTAACTGACAACGGTCTGTAATTTTGGACTTTAATTTTCATCTAGAAATGCATTCATGGAAATGTTTATAGTGTTCAAATTTGAGGCATATTTTACACTGTTGAGTTTTCTTGTTATTAAAACATTCATTGTGCTATTTGGGCAGCATGGTGAGGTATAATTTAAGATGAGAAGTAGAATGGAGGGTAATTTTTTAGCTTCAGGTAAAACATGGAATGATTTCTGTTCGCTTCCAAGGCAAACCATTCAATATTACAGTAATCCAGGCCTATGCCCCAACCAGTAACACTGAAGAAGCCGAAGTTGAATGGTTCTATGAAGACCTACAAGACCTTTTAGAACTAACACCCAAAAAAGATGTCCTTATCATTCTAGGGGACTGGAATGCAAAAGTAGGAAGTCAAGAAACACCTGGAGTAACAGGCAAATGTGGCCTTGGAGCACGGAATGAAGCACGGCAAAGGCTAATAGAGTTTTGCCAAGAGAAGGCACTGGTCATAGCAAACACCCTCTTCCAACAACACAAGAGAAGACTCTACACATGGACATCACCAGATGGTCAACACCAAAATCAGATTGATTATATTCTTTGCAGTCAAAGATGGAGAAGCTGTATACAGTTAGCAAAAACAAGACCAGGAGCTGATTGTGGCTCAGATCATGAACTCCTTATTGCCAAATTCAGACTTAAATTGAAGAAAATAGGGAAAACCACTAAACCATTCAGATATGACCTAAATCAAATCCCTTATGATTATACAGTAGAAGTGAGAAATAGATTTAAGGGACTAGATCCGATAGAGTGCCTGATGAACTCTGGACGGAGGTTTCTGACATTGTACAGGAGACAGGGACCAAGACCATCCCCATGGAAAAGAAATGCAAAAAAGCAAAATGGCTGTCTGAGGAGGCCTTACAAATAGCTGTGAAAAGAAGAGAAGTGAAAAGCAAAGGAGAAAAGGAAAGATATAAGCATCTGAATGCAGAGTTCCAAAGAAGAGCAAGGAGAGATAAGAAAGCCTTCCTCAGTGATCAATGCAAAGAAATAAAGGAAAACAACAGAATAGGAAAATCAAGGGATCTCTTCAAGAAAATTAGAGATTCTAAGGGAACATTTCATGCAAAGATGGGCTCGATAAAGGACAGAAATGGTATGGACCTAACAGAAGCAGAAGATATTAAGAAGAGGTGGCAAGAATACACAGAAGAACTGTACAAAAAAGATCTTCACAACCAAGATAGTCACGATAATGTGATCACTGACCTAGAGCCAGACATTTTGGAATGTGAAGTCAAGTGGGCCTTAGAGAGCATCATGACGAACAAAGCTAGTGGAGGTGATGGAATTCCAGTTGAGCTATTTCAAATCCTGAAAGATGATGCTGTGAAAGTGCTGCACTCAATATGCCAGCAAATTTGGAAAACTCAGCAGTGGCCACAGGACTGGAAAAGGTCAGTCTTCATTCCAGTCCCAAAGAAAGGCAATGCCAAAGAATGCTCAAACTACCACACAATTGCACTCATCTCACACACTAGTAAAGTCATGCTCAAAATTCTCCAAGCCAGGCTTCAGCAATATGTGAACCGTGAACTCCCAGATGTTCAAGCAGGTTTTAGAAAAGGCAGAGGCACCAGAGATCAAATTGCCAACATCCACTGGATCATGGAGAAAGCAAGAGAGTTCCAGAAAAACATCTATTTCTGCTTCATTGACTATGCCAAAGCCTTTGACTGTGTCGATCACAATAAACTGTGGAAGATTCTGAAAGAGATGGGAATACCAGACCACCTGACCTGCCTCTTGCGAAACCTTATGCAGGTCAGGTAGCAACAGTCAGAACTGTACATGGAACAACAGACTGGTTCCAAATAGGAAAAGGAGTACGTCAAGGCTGTATATTGTCACCTTGCTTATTTAACTTATATGCAGAGTACATCATGAGGAACGCTGGGCTGGAAGAAGCAGAAGCTGGAATCAAGATTGCTGGGAGAAATATCAATAACCTCAGATATGCAGATGACACTACCCTTATGGCAGAAAGTGAAGAGGAACTCAAAAGCCTCTTGATGAAAGTGAAAGGGGAGAGTGAAAAGGTTGGCTTGAAGCTCAACATTCAGAAGATCATGGCATCTGGTCCTATCACTTCATGGGAAATAGATGGAAAAACAGTGGAAACAGTGTCAGACTTTATTTTTTTGGGCTCCAAAATCATTGCAGATGCTGATTGCAGCCATGAAATTAAAAGACACTTACTCCTTGGAAAGAAAGTTATGACCAACCTTGATAATATATTAAAAAGCAGAGACATTACTTTGCCAACCAAGGTCCGTCTAGTCAAGGCTATGGTTTTTCCAGTGGTCATGTATGGATGTGAGAGTTGGACTGTGAAGAAAGCTGATCACCGAAGAATTGATGCTTTTGAACTGTGGTGTTGGAGAAGACTCTTGAGAGTCCCTTGGACTGCAAGTAGATCTAACCAGTCCATTCTAAAGGAGATCAGTCCTGGGTGTTCAATGGAAGGACTGATGCTAAAGCTGAAACTCCAATACTTTGGCCACCTCATGCTACGAGTTGACTCACTGGAAAAGACTCTGATGCTGGGAAAGGTTGGGGGCGGGAGGAGAAGGGGACGACAGAGAATGAGATGGCTGGATGGCATCACCGACTCTGTGGACATGAGTTTGAGTGAACTCCGGGAGTTGGTGATGGACAGGGAGGCCTGGCGTGCTGTGATTCATGGGTCGCGGAGAGTCGGACACGACTGAGAGACTGAACTGAACTGAACTGAACTGAAAACATGGAATTAATTTTAAAGTCCTAACCCATTTTAGAAAATTACTAGAGCTAATCATGTATATAGTAAAGTTTCAGGATATAAAATCAATACACAGAAATTCCTTGCATTCCTATACACTAATAATGAGAAAATAGAAAGAGAAATTAAGGAAATAATTCCATTCACCATTGCAACGAAAAGAATAAAGTACTTAGGAATATATCTACCTAAAGAAACAAAAGACCTATATATAGAAAACTATAAAACACTGGTGAAAGAAATCAAAGAGGACACTAATAGATGGAGAAATATACCGTGTTCGTGGATTGGAAGAATCAATATTGTGAAAATGAGTATACTACCCAAAGTAATTTATACATTCAATGCAACCCCTATCAAGTTACCAATGGTATTTTTCACAGAGCTAGAAGAAATAATCTCACAATTTGTATGGAAATACAAAAAACCTTGAATAGCCAAAGCAATCTTGAGAAAGCAGAATGGAACTGGAGGAATCAACCTGACAGACTTCAGGCTCTACTACAAAGCCACAGTCATCAAGACAGTACTGTACTGGTGTAAAGACAGAAATATAGATCAATGGAGCAAAATAGGAAGACCAGAGATAAATCCACGCACCTAGAGGTTTCTGAAAAAAGAAACTGGAAACATCTTCCTCATTTCAAGAAGAATAAACAAAGGAGCAGTGCTAGTGGGAAGCAGTCACAGGAAAGGGGAGGAAAGTTTGCCCTGATAATCTGCTTTTCTCCACCTGCTAGGAGCCTCCTCACCCCTGGCCGACAACAGCTGGGTTAGTGAATCAGATGATTTGAGAGCAAACAGAAAATATGAGGGAGGGACAAGTTTCTCCCTTTTCTTGTGCTTCTCTTGATCCATATGTCAGAAACTTATGTCCTGTAGGAAATATTGGGGAGTATTTTCTGTCCCACCTTATACCCTCTTAGCCACTCCTCTCTGAGAGAGATTCTACCCTGTTACCCAACCAAACTTGGGTCTGCTGGCCCAATGTGTAGCAAAGCCAAACAACTGACATTGGATTCTGGTGATGAAAAGTACAGAGTTAGCCACAAGGCGCCCAGCATAGGGTCAAGCAAGGAGAATGGGCAGCTCATCCTCCAAAGACCTGAACTCCCTGATGGCTTTTGGAGAAGGGTTTTAAAGACAAGCACTTCCCTGGTGGCTCAGATGGTAAATAATCTGCTTGCAATGCAGGAAACCCGGATTCGACCCCTGGATCAGGAAGATCCCTTAGAGAAGAGAATGGCAACCCACTCCAGTGTCTGTAGCTGGGAAATCCCCTGGACAAAGGAGCCTGGTGGGCTACAGTCCATAGTGTCGCAAAGAGTTGGACATGACTGACTAACACTTTCACTTTCAAGGCAAAGTGAGGGAATTTGGGATTGGTAGATGCAAACTACTACATTTAGTGTGGATATGCAACGAGTTGACTCACTGGAAAAGACTCTGATGCTGGGAAGGATTGGGGGCGGGAGGAGAAGGGGACGACAGAGAATGAAATGGCTGGATGGCATCACGACTGGATGGACATGAGTTTGAGTGAACCCCGGGAGTTGGTGTTGGACAGGGATGCCTGGCGTGCTGTGATTCATGGGGTTGCAGAGTCGGACACGACTGAGCGACTGAACTGAACTGAACTGAACTGAAACCACAGGGTCCTAATGGATAGCACAAGGAACTGTATTCAGTATCCTGCGATAAACCATAATGGAAAACAATATAAAAAAGAAAGAATATATTATGTGCATAACTGAGTCACTTTGCTGGACAGCAGAGGTTGGCACAGCATTATAAATCAACTTGTTTAACTTATATGCAGAGTACATCATGAGGAACGCTGGGCTGGAAGAAGCACAAGCTGGAATCAAGATTGCTGGGAGAAATATCAATCACCTCAGATATGCAGATGACACCACCCTTATGGCAGAAAGTAAAGAGGAACTCAAAAGCCTCTTGATGAACGTGAAAGAGGAGAGTGAAAAGGTTGGCTTGAAGCTCAACATTCAGAAAACAAAGATCATGGCATCTGGTCCCATCACTTCATGGGAAATAGATGGAAAAACAGTGGAAACAGTGTCAGACTTTATTTTTTTGGGCTCCAAAATCACTGCAGATGCTGATTGCAGCCATGAAATTAAAAGACGCTTGCTCCTTGGAAGGAAAGTTATGACCAACCTTGATAGTATATTGGAAAGCAGAGACATTACTTTGCCAACCAAGGTCCGTCTAGTCAAGGCAATGGTTTTTCCCGTGGTCATGTATGGATGTGAGAGTTGGACTGTGAAGAAAGCTGATCGCCGAAGAATTGATGCTTTTGAACTGTGGTGTTGGAGAAGACTCTTGAGAGTCCCTTATACTGCAAGGAGATCCAACCAGTCCATTCTAAAGGAGATCAATCCTGGATGTTCATTGGAGGGACTGATGCTAAAGCTGAAGCTGCAATACTGTGGCTACCTCATGCGACGAGTTGACTCACTGGAAAAGACTCTGATGCCGGGAAAGGTTGGGGGCGGGAGGAGAAGGGGACGACGGAGAATGAGATGGCTGGATGGCATCACCGACTCTGTGGACATGAGTTTGAGTGAACTCCGGGAGTTGGTGATGGACAGGGAGGCCTGGCATGCTGTGGTTCATGGGGTCGCGGAGAGTCGGACACGACTGAGCGACTGAACTGAACTGAACTGAACTGATACTTCAATGAAAAATAATTAATTGTTTTGTCATTATGGCAGATTTTATTTTATTTTTTAATTTATTTATTTTAATTGGAGGCTAATTACTTTACATTATTGTATTGGTTTTGCCATACATTGACATGAATCTGCCCCAGGTGTACATGTGTTCCCCATCCTGACCCCCCTTCCCACCTCCCTCCCCAAAAGAAAGGTGACAGAGAGACTTGTGGGGTGTCTGATGAGCTTGTAGACATTCTTCTGATTGGTCAGTGGTGAGGTAACATGTGTGTTTTGTAAATTAACATTAGCAACCTTCTGGTTCCAGCTGGTCTGGGGTCTACCCACTGGTGGTCAGTGGTTAGCTTCTTCCACCTGGTGGGGACTCTAGTATTTGCTAAACAACTCAAGGATATGGCTTCGAATATTATCTATTTATAGATAGATAATATTTATTATCGAGGAGATACTAAAGGTCCTTGACTTTGCTTTATGGCTAAACTATTACTATTTTGGCTCAAGTTTCTCTTCAGAGAAGAGGCCGGGAATACCAGGTGGGGAAGGCTCTGTCTTGGGAAGGCCCCTACGTGTCTTGCTCGCTTTCACTCCCTGCTCTGTGAGGGAGCCAGACCCAGGCTCTGCCCTCATGCAGGGAGGACTGCCCTTTCTCAGGGGTCAGCCTCAGAGTGATTAGATTCATTTTGAGGGGAAAGAGGGAAGTCTGATTTAGGCTACAAGTCAAAGCCATTAGGCTGCAACTCAAAGCTCTTCAACATAATAATACCACCAAAATGTGATTTTTGATGCCTATATGATACTCTGTTTTGGAGAAGGAAATGGCAACCCATTTCAGTATTCTTGCCTGGAGAATTCCACGGACAGAAGAGCCTGGCAGACCTCAGTCCATGGGGTCGCAAAGAGTTGGACACGATTGAGTGACTAACACTGATACCCTGTTTATTTCTCATTTTGTCCAGAACCTGTAGGAGTGTGATTATCACTCTCAGAAATTCCAATACCCAGCCATTAAAGAGAATGAAATAATGCTATTGGCAGCAACATGGATAGACCTAGAGATTGTCATACTGAGTGAACTAAGTCAGACAGAGAAGGAGAATTATTGTATGACATCCCTTATGTGTGGAGTCTAAGAAGAAATGATACAAATGAACTTGCTTACAAAACAGACAGATATTCACAGACTTAGAGAACAAACTCATGGTTGCTGGGTGGAAAGGATATTTAGGAAGGTTGGGATGGACATGTACACACTGTTGTATTTAAAATGGATGACCAATGGGGACCTACTGTATAACACATGGAACTCTGCTCAATGTTATATGGCAGCCTGGATGGGAGGGGAGTTAGGTAGAGAATGGATACATGTATATGTATGGCTGAGTCCCTTCACTGTTCACCTAAAACTGTCACAAAATTGTTAATCAGCTAGACCCCAATAGAAAATAATAAGTTCACGTTTTAAAAAGAGAATGAAATAATGCCACTGACATCAACATGAATGGACCTAGAGATTGTCATATTGAGTGAAGTAAGTCAAAGACAAATACCATATGTTATCACGTATATGTGGACTCTAAAATGAAATTATACGAATGAACTTATTTACAAAATAGAAATAGACTCACAGGACTAGAGAATGAATTTATGGTTACCATAGGGGCAGGATGAGGAGGAGAAATAATTAGAGTTTGAGATTGACACTGCTATATTTAAAATAGATAACCAACAACGACCTATCATATAGCACTGGGACCTCTGCTCAATACTCTGTAATAACGTAAATGGGAAGAGAATTTGAAAAAAAATGTATGCATATATATATAAATGGATCACTTTGCTATACACCTGTACACCTGAAACTGACACAGCGTTGTTAATCAACTGTACTCCCATAAAAAATAAAAAGTGAAAAAAAAAGCACATGCTGGAATCAAATTGCTGGAGAAATATCAATAATCTCAGATATGCAGATGACACGACCCTTATAGCAGAAAGTGAAGAGGAAATAAAGAGCCTCTTGATAAAGGTGAAAGGTGAAAAAGCGGGCTTAAAACTCAACATTCACAAAATGAAGATCATGCATGGTGTACAGTCCCATCACTTCATGGCAAGTAGATGGGGAAACAATGGAAATAGTTTCCATTTTATTTTCCTGGACTCCAAAATCACTACAGATGGTGACTGCAGACATGAAATTAAAAGTTCCTTGCTCCTTGAAAGAAAAGTTATGACCAACCTAGATAGCATATTGAAAAGCAGAGACATTCCTTTGCCAACAAAAGTCTGTCTAGTCAAACCTATGGTTTTTCCAGTAGTCATGTATGGATATGAGAGCTGGACCATAAAAGAAAGCTGAGTGTCGAAGAATTGTTGCTTTTGAACTGTGGTGTTGGAGAAGACTGAGAGTCCCTTGGACTGCAAGGAGATCAAACCATCAAATCTGAAAGGAAATCAGTCCTGAATATTCACTGGAAGGACTGATGCTGAAACTGGAGCTCCAATACTTTGGCCACCTGATGTGAAGAACTGACTCATTTGAAAAGACCCTGATTCTGGGAAAGGTAGAAGGTGGGAGGAAAAGGGGCCAATAGTGGATGAGATGGTTGGACGGCATCACTGACTCAATGGATGTGAGTTTGAGCAAGCTCTGGGAGTTGGTGATGGACAGGGAGGCCTGGCATGCTGCAGTCCATGGGGTTGCAAAGAGTTGAACATGACTGAGCAATTAAACTGAACTGGAAAAAAAAAAAGAAACCCCAGAGAATTCTCCTGAGTCTCACCAAAGGTTGGAACTTTAAATACAGCCTCCCCAGGGGCAGATTTCTGCCCACCTCTTGGTCAGCTGGTCACTCTTAACCCTCAGCCCCATGTGCGCTTCTTAGGGGTGCAGTGACCCAGAACTAATGGGATGATCTGCAGAAAGAATGTCAAAACAACAATTGGCTATTATGACTTCTTAGTATTTCTTCAGAAAAGAGGAGGCCCTGACTACAAAACAGGTTACATTTATTGACACAAAAGATAGAAGGGAAAATTTCTGGGGAAATATGAGGATTTGATATAAATATCCTCTGGAAGCAAAAACTCCATTTGCTTTAAATGTATGTTTGTTATCATTTAGGGTTGATGCATGTTATAGGATGCTTGGGGCTGGTGTGTGGGGATGACCCTGAGGGAGGATAAGGGGAGGAGGGAGGTGGGAGGGGGGTTCAAGAAGGGGAACTCATGTACGCCCAGGGCAGATTCATGTCAATGTATGGCAAAACCAACCAATATAATATTGTAAAATAATTAGCCGTCAGTAAAAAAAAATAAAAAAAAGTATGTTTGTTAAAGCATCTTGCTTTCATACTTCTTGGTGGTCTATTTACTGGATTTGATTTCTGTCTTTCTTTCTGGCCTTTTACCTGTGTTCTACTCAGGGAATTACTCTCACCTTCACCTTTGGGACCTGATTTTTGCTATTAACATAAACCATGAGCCATTAACTGGGGAAAATCACGTTAACTCAGTATACTGTTTGATCCCATCTGCTTCCTGGACTCACAGCTTGATTCTGACACTGGTGCCTAGCATTCTTGCCAAAATTTTCTCTCTTCCCTGAGCTATAAATCCCTCCGTCTGAGCTGCCCTGAGTCCTTAGTCTATTGAGCACACTGACCTTCAGTACGGCTCTGTCCCTTGGCTTAGTCTGATACCCTGGATGTGTGACATAATGTCTATCTTGAATCTTGTGCTGGAGCATATATGTGTGCCTTTGCTTGGGAACTAAGTTAATAAGTTTGAATGGGTCAGGGGTCCACCTTTTGTCCTCAAAATAAGGATGGTTTTGGTGTGTGTTTACAGGCATGCGATTTCACATTGACAATTTCCAAATAAAGCCTCAGGTATTAGCACTTTTGCACTGTCTTTTATTCCAAGGGATTATGCAACAATTTACTAATATGGAAAAAAGAGACAAAAAGAGAAGGAAAAGCAGAGTGGGTAAATGAGGGGAAAAAAAAAGGAATAGGACTGGAAAAACAAGATTAAGTCAAGGATGAGGTTGGGCTTCCCTGGTGGCTCAGATGATAAAGAATCTGCCAGCAATGCAGGAGACCCAGGTTCGATCCCTGGGCAGGAAGATCTCCTGGAGAAGGGAATGGCAACCCATTCTAGTATTCTTGCTGGAGAATTCCCACTGACAGACAAGCCTAGTGGACTGCAGTCCGTGGGTTCACAAAGAAGTGATGAGATTAGCACACAGAATGCATGCTGAGGCCTGCCATCCTGGCTACACTTGCGCCACAGATTTGCCTTTGAGTTTCTGGCAGCCAATGCAGACAGAGAAACATAAAATATATATTTTTTTGTGTGCATGTAATGAAAACACAGTTGTTCAAAAGATGGATAACTATTCTTGATGTGTATCCCTGTGGGGATGCTTTCTGTGTTTTCATAAAGACCGTTCTGTGAAATTTAATGAACCACACCATCAGTCATGGCTTCTTGGTAAGACAACAGCAGATTCTCTGAGATTGCTCCTCTCAGCATCGTCTCTCAGTGAACATGGCTGACATAGTTATGAAGCACAGTCCAGTCAATAAGAGCAGTTCTACAGGGTGCAGACAATGAGGTCAAGCTACATAGTCTTTAGAATTTCAACTTGATCAGGACAAATCAAAGTTTACAATTTATATGCCACTTATCCAAAGTTTGTTAAGTGTTAGTTGCTCAGTCATGTCCAACTCTTTGTGACCCGGTGGACTCCTCTGTCCATGGAATTCTCCAGGCAAGAATACTGGAGTGGGTAACCATTCTCTTCTGCAGGGGATCTTCCTGATCCAGGGATCAAATCTGGGTCTCCTACATTTTTTTGTTGTTGTTCAGTTGCTAAGTAGTGTCTGACTGTTTGTGACCTCATGAACTGCAGCATCCCAGGCTTCACTGTCCTTTAATATCTCTCTGAATTTGCTCAAGCTCATGTCCATCGAATCAGGCAGATTCTCTACCATCTGAACCACCAGGGAAGTTTAGGGAATTCTAAAATAGTGCTTCTCTTAATGCATACTCACTGGGAAGCAGTAAGTATGAGTTTATGGTTAATTTATAAGTTCCTAGAGTGCAGACAATTCACATTACTGGTTTAATTAAGAGTCTTATTCCTTAGATTCTCAGAAACAAACATTTTCAGGTGGGCTGGAAAGTAGGACTGACATTCTCTTCTTAGATTTGGAGATTTTAATAAAGATACCATTTCCTAATAGAAGTGAACCCAGGTGATTCACACGCACAGATAGTATTAATAGTTTTGCTTAGCTCAAACACTGTGAAAAATTAATTGTGCAAACAACAAAGTTCTATTCCTTAGAGCCTAATTGCTATAATGTTAGCCTGGACATTTTTTTTTAGTCTGGACTTTTTTTGAAGTGGGTTTTGGAAGAAAGTCAACTCATCCATAGCCAATAATTCAGTAAACATCTGTGAAATATCTAGCATTAAATATATAATTTCTTGGAGAACTTTTCAAAGGGCACATTATAAAATGTATCCTATAAATCCCAATGATTTCACCTGTTTCTAAATGGCTGTAAGATATATATCAGTTAAATTTGGGGTGCTACCCATTCAAAAACGAGGAAATTTGCCTTAGAATAATTAAAGTATCACCACCTGTCTGGGCAGTAATTAGATAATGGCACACTTTCTCATCATCTCTTACCTTCAGCTTTTAATTGACTGCATTAATTCTGTGTTTTCCTGAGTTATTTTAATCAAATTTATCTCTACTGAACAACATTGTTCCTCCTACATAACTTAAAATATTATGCAAATTCCTTCTCCCCTTTTCTTTGCCTTCACTTGGAGATCCTTGTTATTTTTTGGTGTGCTGTGTGGCATATGGGATCTTACTTCTCCCACCAGGGATCACACTCATGCCTCCTGCATTGGAAGTGGAATCTTAACCACTGGGCTGCCAGGGAAGTCACTAGGTACTTTTTGAGTCTCTTTATCAGGAAGGCGAAGTTATCCTAGAGGCTCTTTAGGAGACCTTTGCTTATGTTAGATTAGCCAGATCAGTGTCACATAGCCAGTAGTAGATGGAATGGAGACTGGAAAGTGAGCACTTGACTTTTCCAGTCTGTAGAGTGAGGCACTCCAGAAGATTGGGAATGGGTGTTCAGTTACCAACTGACAACGTTTTCTACAACCTCTTTCTGCACCATGATAAGACAAGTGGTGGTGGCAGTGGGGTTTAGGTATTCCCTCCTACCCAAAAATAGGCATTTGCATTAGCACATGGATGGGAGGGGGCAAGGGCCATGCATGAAAATCACTGAACAAAGTTAACAGCAAAGACAGTAGCAGGTTCAAGGCAACTTAGTTCTAACTCTTCTATTTGCCTTTTAATGTAGCAAGTGACTGTACGTATACCTCTTGATAGTAGGCCAATGTATCTTTCTGAAGAACTCTTTTACCTGGAGGCATTTCTATGGCCCTTTTGTTCTGAATATTGGACAGAAAACCCTCAGATTTGGTACCTTGCCTCTGAATGAGACATTCAGTAGAAAATATTTTGGAAAATAAAAACACACCACAAAAAGTGGTAAACTTATTATGTATGGAATGGAATGAGTAGGTAGAATAGTCATATCTTTCTCTTCTGTTTTAGATTAGTGATTTAATCAAATAAATTATTTTTGTGATTTTTATTGCATAAAAAGCATACTGGGAAAGACATAATTACATTTTTATCATTTGAAACACAATCGCTTTTATCTCAGAAAGGCATCAGAAGAATGTTTTCAACAGCAATCAACCAATGCCTTATCACTAAAGCTTAAAAATAAGATTTCTTTAACTCTTATAAGTGCCTTGGTAGGGGAGACTGCAGGGGTCACTTTAGGTTACCACTGTCCTCTTCTTAGAAGTCCTTGGCTCCATCCTCTTCTGTACATTGGTGCCATCTGCAGGCTGGTAGCAGATTACAAAACAAGTTTCTGCAGAGCTAAGCGTTCCCAAAGTGGGGTTCCATCCAGACTGGCTTCATGAGAATCGTCTGGGAACATAATAGGAATGACAGTCTCAGGCTTCCTAAACCAAAACTCTAGGGGTGGGCCCAACACTCTGTCATTTAATAAACACTCCTGGTGATTCTTGGCTCATTCAAGCTTGAGAACCACTGGCAGAGTGGTTCTAAATCTTAGCTATGCACTGGAATCACCTGCAGACCTTTAAAAACACCAGAAGCCAGAGCTCTACCCAAGAGATATTAAAATTGGAGGGAGGGGGCGTGAAAGCAGGAGGAAGAAAGGATGAACCCAGGCTTTGGTACTTCACATGGTTCCCTGGACTGAGAAAGTCGGGCTTCACCTAATTGTGAGCCATCTCTTGGACTGGGAAGAGCTTGGACCAGACTTCCCTGAACACATGGTGATGTGTCTAAGATAGATGTCTGCACAGCATCATGGTCTTGTTGGAAAGAATGATGGCTGTTGAGAAGGTCAGCAAGAGCATCTTCTCACATGGTCCATAGTTACAATCTCAGCACAGATCCAAATTCATGCTTGTTCCCTCTCTTAATTTTATAAAGCCTTTTTATATTGTTACATAGTTTTATTTCATAATTATTGCCTTCATGTCTACTCAATGAATTGAATCATTTCGAAGTTGAAGTGTATGTAATTTTCACAAACTTAAGAAATGTTTCATAAAATCTACGAAGCACTGGTGTTATATAAGCTTAAAATTACCATAGAAACAGACACTGCAGAGCTAAGCTATCAGAAGTGTAGCTGATGATGATGTGTGTGTGATGGTGTGTCAAACATGACGAAAACACCACTTTGGGGAGTTGTGCTGAGTATTTTTCGACCTTCTCTGATGACAGAACTTGTGTGAAGAAAATTCCGAGGGGAAAAAATTTGCAGAAGATTTTATCCAGCTGTAGTCCATAATTAGTAGACTGCTAGGTATGAGATAGAAATACCCTGATTCATGCTGGAGAGCCAAATATTAGGGAAATCAGTGTGATATTTCCTAATTCCTTCCTGGTCACAGAAATGGGAAGAAAATCAAACAGCTGACAAATCAAACAAGGGATACTTATATTAGGCACCTATAAGACACACATGCAAGGTATAGTACTGGGGACTATGCAAAAGAAGGAGGAAGATCCCTGCTCTTGAGACGTTTATATTATTGCTGAGACTTGAATCGATGCATGTGAAATGGTAGCTGAATCAAAGAACCAACTAAATAACTCTTAAGAGTGTGCATTTATCAAATGGCTACTGTCAACAGTGAGAATAACAGGTGTTTAGTGGAAGGCTTTGTGTTAGGGGGATGTGGGACACACTTCTAGAGGTGTGATGCTAGCAGGATTCCACAAGATAGACAGTATTTAGATCAACACAGGAAGGATCATGCAGCAGCATGTTAAGGTGGAGGAAAGGCACCGGCAGAGGTGTAGAGGCTTTTGGAGGTGAAAGATAGCTCAATTTTTTTAAATTTAATTTTTTTTTTTGTGTGTGTGTGTGTGGCTGTGTTGAGTCTTCATGGCTGCTCTCAGGCTTTCTCTCATTGTGATCATTTTGGGCTACTGTTCATTGTGGTGCTTGGGGTTCTTATTGAGGTAGCTTCTCTTGTTGCAGAGCATGGGCTCTAGGGCACGCAGGCTTCAGTAGTTGTGGGATGTGGTCTCAGTAGTTGGTGGCAAAGGGACTTAGTCACTCCTCAGAGTGTGGGATCTTCCTGGACCAGCAATTGAACCTGTGTCACATCCCTGCATTGGCACACTGATTCTTAACAACTGGACCAGCAGGGAAGTCCCCTGATCTGATTTGGAAGGTAAGGTAAAGTCCATTCCTATTGTGTTTCTGATTAAAACATCTGGTATTTTTGCATGCCAAATATGAGCTGAAGGCTTGTGGAAAATGAAGTTGGAAATACAGATGTAGGCTGGATCATGGAGTTGTTTGTGAGCCCATGTTATGGTCTTAGGCTTTCATCTGTAAAATGGAACTTATGGTGTATATCTCAGAAGATTTTAATCAGGATTAAACAGATTAATACATGGCACACAGCAATTGGCTCAGTAAATGTTTTCTGTTATAAGTAGTATTAGTATTATTGTTTTATTAGCAACGAGAGATCCTCAAAGAATATTAAACAGAAGATATAAATTATCCAGTTTGCATTTTAAAAATTTCCGTGGCTGTCTGTGGACAATGGACTGACGGCAAAGGAAAGGATAGGTGGAATAGGGAAATTGTGCTAATCTGGTTGAGACCTGGATTAGCCAGTGGAAATGCATTGGATTGGTATCTGTAGTGCTTGATTGGGAAGTGTACAAATGGTGGGGAAGATGTGAGAATGGTGGGAGGAGATGTGTGAATGGTGAGGGAAAGTTGTGTGAATAATGGGGGAGGGAAGGTATATTACTGGTGGGGGGTAGGTAGGTGTGTAAATGGTAGCAGGGAAAGGTGTGCAGGAGCCCAGTTATGCAGTGTCTTCCAAGCAGTCAAATGGGGGTCTGGATTTGATTTGACGTACAATGTTTGAGCTTCCCAAGTGGCACCAGTGGTAAAGAATCTGCCTGCCAATGCAAGGGACACAAGAGATGCGGGTTCAATCCCTAAGTTGGGAAGATCCCCTGGAGTAGGAAATGGCAACCCATTCCAATATTCTTGCCAGGAAAATTCCATGGACAGAGGAGCCTGGTGGGCTACAGTCCATAGGGCTGCAAAGAGTCGAACACAACTGAGTGACGGAACATATACACACCCACAATGTTTGAGGTGGAGAAGGAAATTGCAAACCATTCCAATGTTCTTGCCTGTAAAATTCCATAGACAGAGCAGCCTGGCAGGCTGCAATCCATGGGGACAGAAAGAGTTGAAACGACAGAGCAACTGAGCATGCATGTACACAGAATGTTTGAGGTATGAGTATGAGAAAGACTTTTAACTTCAGGTGATACGGTGCTTATACTGGGGAAGAGATCAAGGACTGTCAAATGAAATAATAAACAAATGAGGACAGGTTGTGAAAAAGGTACAAAGTGTTCTGTCACTCAAAGGAATGCATTGCGGTACGTGTGTCCATTTTAGATGGCGAAGCCTGGGCATATAGAACTATACTTGCTAATGTAGTTGAACAACTTCTGAGGTGGTCTCTCTTCTATTTGATTAACACTGTAAAGGAACTTTAATGTTAAAAGCATTAGTTTAATACAACTTTTAAACCTCATAGTGATAGGTTTTTCTGTTTTTTTATATATGAGAAAATGATAGTTATATCTGTACATAACTTTTATAACGTCTTTCTGAAATTTCAACTCATTTTAAGTTCTGTTTTTTGTCTTAAAGTATTTCTTTTAATATCATAACATTTGAAAAACCATCCCCGAAAGACCAGTTTAGTAAAGTTAGTGAAAGTGAAAGTTGCTCCGTCATGTCTGACTTTGCGACCCCATCCAGGCCAGAACACTGGAGTGGGTAGCCTTTCCCTTCTCCAGGGATCTTCCCAAGCCAGGGATCAAATAGGTCTCCCATATTGCAGGCAGATTCTTTACCAGTTGAGCCACCAGGGACAGATCATTAAATCTTAGAATCCTAGAGTCCTAGAAACATAAGGGCAGCTAAATCTCATCCAGATTTCTACCTCAGGTCAGGTCTTTTCTACAGAGCCCCCAACTCTGCGAAGAGCAACTCGTCTCTGAGCTCGTTCACCACTTAACACTCAGGCTGATCTACAGGTTCAGTTTCAGTTCAGTCGCTCAGTCGTGTCCGACTCTCCGCGACCCCATGAATCACAGCACGTCAGGCCTCCCTGTCCATCACCAACTCCTGGAGTTCACTCAATCTCATGCCCACAGAGTCGGTGATGCCATCCAGCCATCTCATTCTCGGTCGTCCCCTTCTCCTCCTGCCCCCAATCCTTCCCAGCATCAGAGTCTTTTCCAGTGAGTCAACTCGTCGCATGAGGTGGCCAAAGTATTGCAGTTTCAGCTTTAGCATCAGTCCTTCCAATGAACAACCAGGATCTATCTCCCTTAGAATGGACTGGTTGTATCTCCTTGCGGTACAAGGGACTCTCAAGGGTCTTCTCCAACACCACAGTTCAAAAGCATCAATTCTTCGGCAATCAGCTTTCTTCACAGTCCAACTCTCACATCCATACATGACCACGGGAAAAACCATAGCCTTGACTAGACGGACCTTTGTTGACAAAGTAATGTCTCTGCTTTTTAATATATTATCAAGGTTGGTCATAACTTTCCTTCCAAGGAGCAAGCGTCTTTTAATTTCATGGCTGCAATCAGCATCTGCAGTGATTTTGGAGCCCAAAAAAATAAAGTCTGACATTGTTTCCACTGTTTTTCCATCTATTTCCCATGAAGTGATAGGACCCTGATGCCATGATCTTTGTTTTCTGAATGTTGAGCTTCAAGCCAACCTTTTCACTCTCCTCTTTCACTTTCATCAAGAGGCTTTTGAGTTCCTCTTCACTTTCTGCCATAAGGGTAGTGTCATCTGCATATCTGAGGTTATTGATATTTCTCCTGGCAATCTTGATTCCAGCTTGTGCTTCTTCCAGCCCAGCGTTCCTCATGATGTACTCTGCATATAAGTTAAATAAGCAAGGTGACAATATACAGCCTTGATGCACTCCTTTTCCTATTTGGAACCAGTCTGTTGTTCCATGTACAGTTCTGACTATTGCTTCCTGACCTGCATACAGGTTTCTCAAGAGGCAGGTCAGGTGGTCTGGTATTCCCATCTCTTTCAGAATTTTCCACAGTTTATTGTGATCCACACAGTCAAAGGCTTTGGCATAGTCAATGAAGCAGAAATAGATGTTTTTCTGGAACTCTCTTGCTTTCTCCATGATCCAGCGGATGTTGGAAATTTGATCTCTGGTGCCTCTGCCTTTTCTAAAACCTGCTTGAACATCTGGGAGTTCACGGTTCACATATTGCTGAAGCCTGGCTTGGAGAATTTTGAGCATGACTTTACTAGCGTGTGAGATGAGTGCAATTGTGCGGTAGTTTGAGCATTGTTTGGCATTGCCTTTCTTTGGGATTGAAATGAAGACTGACCTTTTCCAGTCCTGTGGCCATTGCTGAGTTTTCCAAATTTGCTGGCATATTGAGTGCAGCACTTTCACAGCATCATCTTTCAAGACTTGAAATAGCTCAACTGGAATTCCATCACCACCACTAGCTTTGTTCGTAGTGATGCTTTCTAAGGCATCTACAGGTAGGCAATACTAATTCTTTATCCTTCAATAAAATCTTATGTTGATATAATATCTGCTTTCTTTGAATTTCACACCCTGGCTCTACTTTCATCCTTTGAATTAACAGAGACCTCATCCTCTTTCTTTGGGCTTCCCTTGTAGCTCAGTTGGTGAAGAGTCCTCCTGTAGTGCAGGAGACTTGGGTTCAATTCCTGGGTTTGGAAGATCCCCTGTATAAGGAAATGGCAACCCACTCCAGTATTCTTGCCTGAAAAATCCCATGAACTGTAGCCTGCCAATCTCCTCTGTCCATGGGATCACAAGAGTTGACACGACTTAGCGACTAAGCCACTAACCACCACTATCCTCTTCCTTTAAAATATTTCATTATGATGCACTGAGTTCCTGCATACCTTCACACGTATTTTCCTTATTTAAATCAAAATGTTTTTTATTTCCTCAAACATTTAAAAATTTTATTTATTTTTTAATTGGAGTATAATTGCTTTACAATGTCGTGTTAGTTTCTGCTGCATGACAAAGTGAATTAGCTATATATATACATATCCCTCTTCAGCCTCTCTCCTCAAAATTTTTTTAAAGAAAAATATCTGTGTCAGATTACCTAATCAATCTGGCCAACTTCTTCAACTCTAATATTTAACGATCCTCTGATGGCTTGAAACTTAGTAGTTAAGCAGTAAGAGTGACTAGACTGGCACAGTGGTGCCTGAGTAGCTAAAACTCCTAATTTTCATTTGAATTCAGGAAATTTTCTTCTAGCCTGCATTGTGTCTTGGTTTTTTTTTTTTTTGAACAGAAGTTTAGGATCTTACGATTATTTAAATTTTGTTCTTGTGCTTCTGGATATTATTTAAGGATTTTGAAAACACTTTGAATGTTTATTCAGCTAGCCATTGAATTAAGTATATTCTAAGTTGTGTTCAACATCATGCCTTCTTTGTCCTTATTCATTCACTGGAAAAATGATAGAAAGTCATAAAAAAGGACATAGTTCTAGGACACAACTCTTGGGACTTTTTAGTAGTTTGAATGTCAGTACATTAATTTACACTAATGATGTTTAACTGCTCATCAAGTGTAAGTTGTGTCAATAATCACATTGTATGCATTATTTAATATAAAACAACAATGCTGTGAAGATGTTATTACAGCATTATTTCATTCTTATAGTTGGAAAAAATCCCAAAGCTTAGAAACAAAGTAACCTCTTAGGGTCATATGAGCTATAGAGCAAAGATTTAACCCAGACTGTCTGAGACTGAGTTCATGCTTTTAATCACTAAATAGTCTTCTATTTGAGTCAGCTAATTATATTATCATCCAGCATTTATCCTCTTGATCTCAAGAATGCAACTGAATATTTTGTCCAACAATGGCCTAAAATACATTTATTTATTTATTCTTTCATTTAACTTATTTCTCTCATTTACTGGTATTTTACTTCAATTTACAAAAAGAAAAAAAAAATCAATCTATGTGGAAACATCAGAGTTTCTTTATTTGAAGGATTTGTCCTTCAATATGATGTAAATATATACAGAGTGCCTTTGAATCATTTATTCCTCAATATGAATGAGACTGGTTTTGATTGGAGGAAGAAGGTAAAGCATCATTGTTTTTTACCTATGTTCCCAATAGAAATGATGTTGGGGCATAAAGTAAACTTGAATCAAGATAATCAGTGTAAGTAGGAGTTATTTAGATCATGTGTCCCCAACCTCTGGGATCTAATGCCTGATGATATGAACTAGAGCTGATGTGAAAATATTAATAATAGAAATAGAGAGCACAATAAATGTAATGTACTTGAATCATCTTCAAACCATCCCCGCCCCCCTGGTCTGTGGAAAAATGGTCCTTGGTGCCAAAAAGGTTGAGGACTACTGACAGAGGATTCATTAAAGATAAGTTCATAATATTTGAGAAGGAAATAAAAGATAGCAAATAGAAATAAACTTAATTATGGGGGAATATGAAGGTAGGAGGAGAAGGGGATGACAGAGGATGAGTTGGTTGGATGGCATCACCAACTCACTGGACATGAGTTTGTGCAAACTCCAGGAGTTGGTAATGGACAGGGAAGCCTGGCGTGATGCAATGCATGGGGTCGCAAAGAGTTGGACCCGACTGAGCAACTGAACTGAACGGACTGTCAAATAAAAAGAGGAAGAATTTAGGACATTCATAATTCCATCTTTTAGAGATGATCCTTTTTAGCAGAATATGTTAATTCTTGACCTTTATCTATGTTTCTCTTTTTCTTTTAAATTTGTAAGCTTTACTTTTTAGTGAAGTTTTAGGTCCACTGCAAAATTGAGCAGAAAGTACACAAGGTTCTCCTCCACACCCTGCCCACACACATGCAGTCTCCCCAGCTATTGACATTCCCCACCAGAGTGGTACATTTTTTTTTTAAAAAGCAATTGATAAACCTACGTTGACTCATCATAGTCACCCAGAGTCCATAATTTACATTAGGTTTACTCTTGGTGTACTTGGTGTACTTTCTGTGGGTTGAACAAACATGTAGTGACCTGCGTTCACCACTATAGCATCATTTTTCTGTGCTAAAAATCCCCTGTGCCTGTTCCTCCTTGCCTTCTCCTAACCCTGGCAACCACTGATTCTTTTACTGTGTCTATAGTTCTGCCTTTTCCAGAAGGTCATACAGTTGCAATTGTATAATACGTAGACTTTTCAGATTGGCTTCTTTCATCTAGTAATATGCATTTGTTTCTTCTATGTCTTTTTGTGGCTTGATAGCTCATTTCTTTTTAACTCTGAATCATATTCCATTGTCTGGATGCACTGCAGCTTATCTATCCACTCACCTACTGAAGGACATCCCGGTGGCTTTTGAGTTTTGGCAGTTATGAATAAAGAGAGTATAAACATCGTGCAGGTTATTGTGTGGACATAAGTTTTCACTTCATTTGGATAAATACCAAGGCACAATTGCAGGATCATATGGTAAGAATATATCTAGTTTTGTAATTGAGGAATCCATTTTAAGTTCAACTGAGCCATATAGAAGTTTGAATTGCAAAGTTAGGCTTCCTGAGGTTTCATGGTACCTCATCTCTCTTTCTCTTTTAGTTTTACTTTCTTCTCCAACCTGACTTTTTTTTCTGTTCTGTTGCTCTGTTGTAGGTTTGGGTGGTATGTGGTGCTGATCCAGCATGAATCAACATATAACTTTCCCATTTATTGTACATCATTTTCTGGTGGTCTCTGTTCAGATTCAGGAAGAAAATAATCTGATTGGCTCAACCCAGCCTGTAGGTTTGATTGGTTTCCTCCAATTTGGGTGTCTAGTCAGCCGGGGCCAAGGGTCAAGACCAAAGCTCTTAGACCAGCTCTTCAGGAAAGGCTTGTGGGAGGCAACTTTCAAATCAGAGTTTCAGCTAGGAGGCTATGCTAGATCTATACCATTAGATATGCTGATCTCAGTTACCCATTTCTCTGGTCTGGTTATTAACAATAATGGTGGTAGTTGCTCAGTCATGTCTGACTCTTTGCAGTCCCATGGGCTGTAGCCTGCTAGGCTTCTCTATTCCAGGCAAGGATACTAGAATGGGTTGCAATTTCCTTCTCCGGAGGATCCTCCTGACCTAGGGATTAAACCTGGGTCTCCTGCATTGCAGGTAGTCATAGTACTCTTTTTTAATTTCAAAATTATCCTCACTTGAATAGTAAATGATATGTGGCCCCTAAGTACAGCCTACTTAGATGTTTTGACTGGAATTATATGGTTATATTAAAGTGCTGCACTCAGTATGTCAGCGAATTTGGAAAACTCAGCAGTGGCCACAGGACTGGAAAAGGTCAATCTTCATCCCAATTCCCAAGAAGGGGAGTACTAAAGAATATTCAAACCACCAGTCTTGCTCATCTCCTATGCTAGTAAGGTTATATTCAAAATCCTTCAAGCTAGGCTTCAGCAGTATGTGAAATGAGAACTTCCAGATGTTAAAGCTGAGTTTGGAAAAGGTAGAGGAACTGGAGATCAAATTGCCAACATTTGCTGGATCATAGAGAAAACAAGGGAATTAAAAAAAAACACATCTATCTCTGTTTCATTGACTATGCTAAAGCCTTTGACTATGTGGATCATAACAAACTGTGGAAAACTCTTAAAGAGATGGGAATACCAGACCATCTTATCTGTCTCCTGAGAAACCTGTATGCATGTCAAGAAACAACAGTTAGAACCTTTTATGCAACAACTGACTGGTTCAGAATTGAGAAACAAGTATAACCAGACTGCTTATTGTCACCCTGTTTATTTAATTTAAATACAGAGCACAACATGCACAATGCCAGGCTAGATGAGCTACAAGGTGGAATCAAGATTGCCAGGAAAAATAACAATTTCAGATATGCAGATGATACCACTTTAATGGCAGAAATCAAAGAGGAACTAAAGAGCCTCTTGATGAGGGTGAAAGAGAAGAGTGAAAAAGGCAGTTTAAAACTCAGTATGAAAAAAACTAAGATCATGGCATCCAGCCCCATCACTTCATGGAAAATAGAAGGTGAAAAGGTGGAAGCAGTGACATATTTCCTCTTCTTGGGCTCTAAAATCAATGTGGATGGTGACTGCAGCCATAGAGTTAGAATATGATTGCTTTTTGGCAGGAAAGCTATGACAAACCTAAACAGTGTATTAAAAAGCAAAGATATCACTTTGCCGATAAAAGTCCTTGTAGTCAAGGCTATGGTCTTTCCAGTAGTCACGTATGGTTGTGAGAGTTGGACCATAAAGAAGGCTGAGTGCCAAATAATTGACACTTTGGAACTGTGGTGCTAGAGAAGACTCGAGAGTCCCTTGGACAGCAAGGAGATCAAACCAGTCAATTTTAAAGGAAATCAACCCTGAATATTTATTGGAAGGACTGATGCTGAAGCTGAAGCTCCAATACTTTGGCCACATGATGCGAAGAGCTGACTCATTTGAAAAGACCCTGATGCTTGAAAAATTGAAGGCAGAAGGAGATGGTTGGATGGCATCACTAATTCAATGAACATGAACTTGGGGCAAAATCTGGGAGATGGTGAGGGACAGGGAGGCCTAGCATGCTGCAGTCCATGGGGTCACAAAGATTCGGACATGCCTGAGTGACTGAACAACAGTAACAACAAATACAGTTATCAGGTACATAGTAGGCAGGTATTCTAAAAGTCTCCTCTCCTGGAGACTTATCTGTGTTTCCTAGAAAGTAAACTGCAACAGAATAAGAAAAACAAGAAAAAGACAAACTAAGCCCCAAGCTATAGTCTTCAGGATTTTGATTACATTTGTTTCAGACTGAATAAATATTAGTTCCTAAAAAGAAAGAAAACATGAAGTAATTCAGAAATTTTCTGAAGTTGACCATCTTCTATCATTAGTCTATTTTAGTTAAATGCAAATGAACATAAATGTCTTATTGGGCCAATTTACCTGTTAATTCAGTTCAGTTCAGTTCAGTCGCTCAGTTGTGTCCGACTCTCTGCGACCCCATGAATCACAGCACACCAGGCCTCCCTGTCCATCACCAACTCCTGGAGTTCACTCAAACTCATGTCAACAGAGTCGGTGATGCCATCCAGCCATCTTATTCTCTGTCCCCTTCTCCTCCCACCCCCAACCTTTCCCAGCATCAGAGTCTTTTCCAGTGAGTCAACTCGTTGCATGAGGTGGCCAAAGTATTGCAGTTTCAGCTTTAGCAGCAGTTCTTCCAATGAACACCCAGGACTGATCTCCTTTAGAATGGACTGGTTGGATCTCCTTGCAGTACAAGGGACTCTCAAGAGTCTTCTCCAACACCACAGTTCAAAAGCATCAATTCTTCGGCGATCAGCCTTCTTCACAGTCCAACTCTCTCATCCATACACGACCACGGGAAAAACCATAGCCTTGACTAGACAGACCTTTGTTGGCAAAGTAATAATTTTTTGTATCCCTCCAATATTTGAGCAAATCATACATTTAAAGACAATAGTTCTATCACATAACTTCAATAGTTCTTCCTGAAAGGTAATTAACATGTAAATAGTTTTGTAAACATTTAGCCAAAGAATGCTTTCTTTTTCTTTCTTTTAAACTTTTTTTTCTCTAGATTGCTTTTCTTTTAACATCATTTAATGAATCCCAAGCAGTTCTAGCATTAAAATATATTTTTAGCTTTTTAGGATTACTTTAAATTACTTTAGCTTTAGTTTTGTAGTGCTAAATAAAGAGAGAGAGAGAAGGGAGTGGATTCTATAAACTATATTGGTCCTTGTCACAGGCAATAATCATTTGTCAGGGTATGATTAGAGAGATATACAGATCCAAGATGGTAACTACTGTTTTCAAGAATAAGTATTCTAATGCTAAACATGAATCTTTTTGCATTATTACCTTATATTTCTTTTACTACATTCTTTAAATAAGCAATAGAGGATTGTACGTAAGGAATGAAACAACAGTCAAATTAGAACTTTATTATCGAAAGTTTGGGAGATGGTTGTTCAATTTTAACTCTGCACACTAGTATCATTTCAAAATCCTGTTAGGAAAAAAATCTATAAAGACAGCTCTGAGGATATGAGTATTATAAACAATAATTTTGACAATCTGCTTGACATGAGTCAAGCGATGAAAGGGATGAAAATATTCTAAAGTGGAAAGATAAAAATGTTTTGAAAAAGAGATCGTTTCTAAGGATGGAGCCCTACAGTTAGAATCACCAATTTATCAGATACCATTGTAGCATCCAGTTCAACATAATGGGGTGCTTTCCATAGTCTGGTCTACATGGTCCATGACAGCATTGCTTTTCTTATGTCGACACAAAGGAATCTATTACATTAAAAACGTATATAATAGAAATGAATGTTGACTGAAAATCTCTGCTGCTCAGTCAGCAGACTATTGTTAAATAGAGCCATTATCCCTTTTGAAAAGGAGTTGGGTACAGTAACTCCTGGAATACAATGGGTGATATTCTTAATGCATTTGGACATGTTTGATAGACTTCCTACCCCCTCTTCTTCCAGAGATTCAAAGGCTGATCTCTAAGACTGAGCTCTGTCCTCAGTCCCAGCCCCTCTGTGGTTGATGACATTTATGTTTCAGAATAAGCTTAAGTTGTATCTCCTGACGTATGACATCATCTCATGATTACCAGCTAATTGTAGGACAGCCTATCCTCTTATCACTACAAGGTCACAATATGGCCAACTAAGCAGTCATTCATCAGGAATTACTCTCTAATTGCTTCACAGGTGTACACGTACTGACCACCTTGTCAAGGACCATGTGTTCTAGTAATTTGTACGCATAAATGTCAGTTACTATAGTGAACAAATGGAAATTACTCTTTGGTTATTGAATAAAGAAAGTCAGGGGCCTCATGGCTTTTAAATTTTTTCCCCCATTTTACTGCTTAAATGCAGACACTCAGAGATGAATTTAATATAACGTTAGGCTGGAAGAAGCACAAGCTGGAATCAAGATTGCTGGGAGAAATATCAATAACCTCAGATATGCAGATGACACCACCCTAATGGCAGAAAGTGAAGAGGAACTAAAAAGCCTCTTGATGAAAGTGAAAGAGGAGAGTGAAAAGGTTGGCTTGAAGCTCAACATTCAGAAAACTAAGATCATGGCATCTGGTCCCATCACTTCATGGGAAATAGATGGAAAAACAGTGGAAACAGTGTCAGACTTTATTTTTTTGGGCTCCAAAATCACTGCAGATGCTGATCACAGCCAGGAAATTAAAAGATGCTTACTCCTTGGAAGGAAAGTTATGACCAACCTAGATAGTGTATTAAAAAGCAGAGACATTACTTTGCCAACCCAGGTCCGTCTAGTCAAGGCTATGATTTTTCCCGTGGTCATGTATGGATGTGAGAGTTAGACTGTGAAGAAAGCTGATCGCCGAAGAATTGATGCTTTTGAGCTGTGGTGTTGGAGAAGACTCTTGAGAGTCCCTTGGACTGCAAGGAGATCCAACCAGTCCATTCTAAAGGAGATCAGTCCTGGGTGTTCATTGGAAGAACTGATGCTAAAGCTGAAACTGCAATACTTTGGCCACCTCATGCGACGAGTTTACTCACCAGAAAAGACTCTGATGCTGGGAGGGATTGGGGGCAGGAGGGACCAGGACGACAGAGAATGAGATGGCTGGATGGCATCACCGACTCTATGGACATGAGTTTGAATGAACTCCGGGAGTTGGTGATGGACAGGGAGGCCTGGCGTGCTGTGATTCATGGGGTCGCAGAGAGTTGGACACGACTGAGCGACTGAACTGAACTGAACTGAATTAAGCTTAAGCTTTAGGTCCCTTCCTTTCAGAGCCCCCTTTAAGGCACAGAAGTGGTCTTAGTTTGTGTTCACATGGTCCTGTGATTTTGTAAAATTTGCCATAGTTGTCATTTTAACCTTAGTTACTTAACACTGTAATCTGTTTCCGCATAAACTTTCCCCTATGAGTGGTATTAGAGTGGCTACAGACATTTTGGGATCCTGCTTAGGGGAATTTGATTTAGTTTGGTGTTAGTGGGATGTTTTTATATGGTTTGCAGTCATTTCTGACTCTAGATTAGCTATCGTCTTTAGATAGAAACAGCTTCCAGGAACACGCCCACTGCTCTTTGTACTAAATTACAAACAGACAGTGCTAGAGGTTGTATCATGAGGTCCTATGTCCAGCTCTGGATGTATGTTGAGAGTGGAAGAGAAATAAAGTTTAAAATGTATAGAAACAAAAGCAAATATGAGAGACTCTTCCAAGTATTAGAGCTTATTTTTTTAAATCCTTCACCTATCTTTTTTCTCTTCCTCACCCTTCCTCTCAGGCAACCACCTGTTTGTTCTCTACATTTATAGCTCTGTTTCTGTTTTGTTATGTTTGTTCCTTTGTTTTAATTTTTTAGAAACTTTCACATGTGACTGAAATCATGCAGTGTTTGTCTTTCTCTCTCTGTCTTATTTCACTTAGCATTGTACCCTCTATGTCCATCCATGTTGTACCTAATGACAAGATTTCACCCTTTTTTATGATTGAGTAATATTTAACTTATATGCAGAGTACATCATGAGGAACACTGCACTGGAAGAAGCACAAGCTGGAATCAAGATTGCTGGGAGAAAGATCAATAACCTCAGATATGCAGATGACACCACCCTTATGGCAGAAAGTGAAGAGGAACTAAAAAGCCTCTTGATGAAAGTGAAAGAGGAGAGTGAAAAGGTTGGCTTGAAGCTCAACATTCAGAAAACAAAGATCATAGCATCTGGTCCCATCACTTCATGGGAAATGGAAAAACAGTGGAAACAGTGTCAGACTTTATTTTTTTGGGCTCCAAAATCACTGTGGATGCTGATTGCAGCCATGAAATTAAAAGACGCTTACTCCTTGGAAGGAAAGTTATGACCAACCTAGACAGCATATTAAAAAGCAGAGACATTACTTTGCCAACCAAGGTCCGTCTAGTCAAGGCTATGGTTTTTCCCGTGGTCATGTATGGATGTGAGAGTTGGACTGTGAAGAAAGCTGATCACCGAAGAATTGATGCTTTTGAGCTGTGGTGCTGGAGAAGACTCTTGAGAGTCCCTTGTACTGCAAGGAGATCCAACCAGTCCATTCTAAAGGAGATCAGTCCTGGATGTTCATTGGAAGGACTGATGCTAAAGCTGAAACTGCAATACTTGGCCACCTCATGCGAAGAGTTGACTCATTGGAAAAGACTCTGATGCTGGGAGGGATTGAGGGCAGGAGGAGAAGGGGACAACAGAGAATGAGATGGCTGGATGGCATCACCGACTCAATGGATGTGAGTTTGGGTAAGCTCTGGGAGTTGGTGATGGACAGGGAGGCCTGGCGTGCTGTGATTCATGGGGTTGCAAAGAGTCAGACACAACTGAGCGACTGGACTGAACTGAACTGAATAATATTTCATTTTTTTGTGTATCATATATTTATTTTATCCATTAATCTATTGATGGGCCCTTGGGTTGCTCTGTAACTTTGCTATTGTGAATAATGTTGCTATGAACATGGGAATGCATATTCTTTTTCTAATTAATATTTTTGTTTTCTTCAGATAAATAGCCAGGAGTAGAATTGCTGGATCATATAGTGTTCTAATTTTAATATTTTTAGGAAATCTCCATACTGTTTTCAATAGTGAATGCACCAATTTACATTCCCACCTACTATGGACAAGAGTTCCCTTTTCTTCACATCTTCACCAGCACTTGTTATTTATTGTTTTGATAATAACCACTCTGATGAGTGTGAGATGATAATTCATTGTGATTTTGATTTGCATTTCCCTGATGATTAGTGATGTTGAACACCTTTTCATGTGTCTGTTAGCTATCAGTATATCTTCTTTGGAAAAGTGCCTCTTTAGATCCTCTGCCCATTTTTAAATCTGGTTTTTGGTTTTTTGATGTTGAGTTGTATGTATTCTTCGTATATTTTGAATATTAATCCCTTTTCATACATGTTATTGGCTAATTTCTTCCATTCCTGAGGAGGTCCTTCCATTCTGCTGATAGTTTTTTCCCTGTGCAAAAGCTTTTTAATTTGATGTAGTTCCATTTGTTTATTTTCACTTTCCTTTCCCTTATTTGAGGAGACGGAACAAGAAAAAAAGTGTTACTAAGCCTGATGTCAAAGACCTTACTGTTTATATTTTCTTTGAGAAGTTTTTATAGTTTCAGGTCATACATTTAAGTCTTTAATCCATTTTGAATTTCTTTTTGTGCATGGTATGCGAATGATTTTTTTTTTTTTTGCATGTAGCTCTCCAGTTTTCCCAATACCATTTATACAGAGGCTGTCTTTTCCTCGTTGTATATTCTTGCCTTCTTTGTCATAGATTAATTGCCTATATAAGTGTGGCTTCTTTTCTGGAATGTTTATTCTTTTCCATTGATCTATGTGTCTATTATGTGCCAGTACCATACTGTTTTGTGCAAGTTCCATGCTGTTTTGTTTATTATAGCTTTACAGTATTGTCTGAAGTCAGGGAGCATGATTCCTCCAGCTCTGTTCTTCTTTTTCAAGACTGTTTTGGACATTTAGGGTCTTTTGTGTTTCCATACCACTTTTAGAATTATTTGTTCTATGCCAGGGTCCAGCCTTGGCAGAGTCCAGGGGTACCCTCAGGATGAGTGGCGTTGGCGAGAAAAGAAAGAAAAAAAAAAGGCGAGTCGAGTCTTGGTAGAGTGCAAGATCAAGACTGCTTTATTTTTTATATCAGTGCTTGCTGCTGCTGCTGCTGCTAAGTCGCTTCAGTTGTGTCCGACTCTGTGCGACCCCATAGACGGCAGCCCACCACGCAACCCCGTCCCTGGGATTCTCCAGGCAAGAACACTGGAGTCGGTTATCAGTGCTTATATACCCTAAAACCGGCAGTACTAAAAAGGGAGAAGGGATTGTCTTGATACAATTGTGCCAGGAATGCCATCATAGACCATCTTCTAGAACAGTCAGCACCTTCACGCATAACTTTCAAACAATGGGCTTTTAAGACATCAAGGTCACAAGGCATGAGAAAATGGCTTTATCTGTGTAGCAGTTAGTCAATTGTAAAAACTATTAGCAAGCTTTATCTTGGGAGTCTCAGTTCTGCGCAAACTTTGTGACTCCCTAGGAAGCATGGTATCTGTTTTTGGGCTTTACCCCCATATCTCTGCAGAAAAAACTTTTTACACTAACACTATATGCTTATTCATTTTGTTATAAACCTTTATCTCTATGTATTCTTTTAGTGTATTCCCAGGTACACCATGGACAAGGGGCAGGGAGACATATCAGCAAGCACTGGTATGTGACCTTGAAGGCTAAGAGTCTCATGAGCTCCCTCCGGATCTCGCTTTA
This sequence comes from Moschus berezovskii, assembly GCF_049115385.1. Taxonomy (NCBI): domain Eukaryota; kingdom Metazoa; phylum Chordata; class Mammalia; order Artiodactyla; family Moschidae; genus Moschus; species Moschus berezovskii. The sequence continues at coordinate 69,564,656 of NC_142469.1, forward strand.
AGGGGCCCTTCTAAACTCATGAAAGGCTTTGTATCTATATTGCTTGTGAAATGCTTAGGCCTATTGTTAGTGGACTTAGTTTTATGCCGGAGGCGCTTTGTGCAGTCCTGAGCATTCCAAATTCTAAATTGACAATTATAACCCTAATAGGGCCAAAAGAATCAGGATGTTCTATGTAAAAATATTTTTTTCATTCCTGGCCTGTTTATAGGGCCCATACACCCTCAGGGACTGTATTGCTGCCATGCAAAGGCTTCAAGGGGGATATTTGAGAAGGAGTCATAAGAATTCTTAGAAAGCACAGAGGACTACCAAACATCAGAAGAAGAAAAGACGGAGGCCTGGGAGTAGATGATGGGGCAGCCCCGAGAAATCCCCGGAGGTTTAGAAGGCCTTGCATGCCAGCTCCTCAAGCCAAGACCTTGTCATGGGCGGGGTCTCTCATGCTGCCTCCCAACAGTTCTAGATCTGTGAAAAATGCCTTTGCTATTTTCATAGGTATTGCATTGAATCTGTAGATTGCCATGGGTGGTATAGTCATTTTAACAATATGAATCTTACAATTCATGAAAATGGTATATTTTTTAATCTGTGTTACATATGAACACATGCACATACAAACGCAGACTATTAGCACTACTACTGCCAACAACAAACACCTTAATGAAAGTTTTCCAAAGTTTGACAGCATTCCTAATAGCTTTAATGATTGTGAGCTGTGAAACATGAAATATTTTTCAAATTATTAATAATCAAATAATATGAAGTCCTAAAACATAGGAGTCATCTCAAGTAAGAGGAAACTGAAGCTTAGCTATTCAGTTGGTGGTGGTTCAGTCACCCAGTTGTGTCCAATTCATTGTGGCCCCATGGACTGTAGTCCGCCAAGCTCCTCTGCCCATGGAATTTTCCAGGAAAGAATACTGGAGTGGGTTGCTGTTGCCTACATGGTATCTTCCCAACCCAGGGATTGAACTCAAGTCTCTTACAACTCCTGCATTGGCAGGTGGATTCTTTACCACTAATGCCACCTGGAAAGCCAACTATTCAGTTAGCCACCTTCTTCAGTTCAGTTCTGTGGCTCAGTTGTGTCTGACTCTTTGCGACCCAATGGACCACAGCACACCAGGCCTCCCCGTCCATCACCAACTCCCCGAGTTTACCCAAAATCATGTCCATTGAGTCAGTGATGCCATCCAATCATCTCATCCTCTGTCATTCCCTTCTCCTCATGCCTTCAATTGTTCCCAGCATCAGGGTCTTTTCTAATGAGTCAGCTCTTCACATCAGATGGCCAAAGTATTGGACTTTCAGCTTCAACATCAGTCCTTCCAATGAACACCCAGGACTGATCTCCTTTAGGATGGACTGGTTGGATCTCCTTGAAGTCCAAGGGACTCTCAAGAGTCTTCTCCAGCACCACAGTTCAAAAGCATCAATTCTTCGGCGATCAGCTTTCTTCACAGTCCAACTCTCACATCCATACATGACCACTGGAAAAACTATAGCCTTGACTAGACAGACCTTTGTTGGCAAAGTGATGTCTCTGCTGTTTAATATGCTGTCTAGGTTGGTCATAACTTTCCTTCCAAGGAGTAAGTGTCTTTTAATTTCATGGCTGCAGTCACCATCTGCAGTGATGTTGGAGCCCCATCTATTTGCCATGAAGTGATGGGACCAGATGCCATGATCTTAGTTTTCTGAATGTTGTATTTTAAACCATCTTTTTCACTCTCCTCTTTCATTTTCATCAAGAGACTCTTTCGTTCTTCTTCGCTTTCTGCCATAGGGTGTTGTCATCTGCACATCTGAGATTATTGATATTTCTCTCCTGGCAATCTTAATTCCAGTTTGTGCTTCATCCAGCCCAGCGTTTCTCATGATGTACTCTGCATATAAGTTAAATAAGCAGGGTGACAATATACAGCCTTGATGTACTCCTTTTCCTATTTGGATCCAGTCTGTTGTTCCATGTCCAGTTCTAACTGTTGCTCCCTGACCATGGCTCATAATTTCATTGAGTTAGACAATGCTGTGCTCCATGTAATTAGATTGCTTAAACAAAAATAAACCATTTAATAATGCATCCTTCAAATATATTAAATGTACAAGATTTGTGTCAATTTTAAACTCTCAGAATAATTAGGGACAAAAATCTTCCCTCCATTATCCCAGACTCTATTAAATGTTACGTGGAATAAAGTGTCCAAGGTTGTGTTCTGGAAACCAGTTTACTGTTCTTTTGTTGGATTTAATCTGTCAATCAGTTCTGGCTGGTTGGCTTATTTTTCATTTCCCAACATGGTGTACATATATCTCCTTGTAATGTGTTATTTCTAGTTAGTCTCTTTACCCAATCAGTTCAGTTCAGTTCAGTTCAGTCGCTCAGTCGTGTCCGACTCTCCACGACCCCATGAATCACAGCACGCCAGGCCTCCCTGTCCATCACCAACTCCCAGAGTACACTCAAACTCATGTCCACAGAATCGGTGACGCCATCCAGCCATCTCATTCTCCGTCGTCCCCTTCTCCTCCCGCCCCCAACCTTTCCCAGCATTAGAGTCTTTTCCAGTGAGTCAACTCGTCGCATGAGGTGGCCAAAGTACGGTCTTTAAATTGTTTCCACTAGGTCAAATTCTTTCCTCCCTCAATATGCAGATAGAATCCCATTGCCTCCTCTAAGACGACTTCTAGCAAGCAGAGCAGTTACCCTCCAAATGCTTTTGAACCAGTTTCTCAAAACCATCTTGTGACAGCCTTTTAATTTTTATCTCATTGGTGTTTAACTCTTTGTCTCAGTTTTACTTCCTTTATTAAATTCAAATGTTGTTAGGGGTTTTTATTAGTCCTGTATAATTATTGAGAGCCTAGAGCTGTAGGAATTCAATACTATTTTTCAATTAATGCCTCATTAATGGCTAGTTTTAAATCTCAGAATAAGATTTTAAGTGAGGGAGATTTATTGCCAGTATAAGGGGGGCTTGCTTGCTGAGATAAAACTACAAATAATTGTTTTATTTTACTTTGATGGAAGTGGGAACAACAATTTAAAAGTTTCTTAAGTTGTTTTTACCCCGTTTCTGTAACGGTAGAGACTTGAGTTCACATTTAAACATCCTTGGCCCATTTTCTCCTTCTCTTCTCCTTTCCCTTCCTTTTCTTATGAAAAATGATAAAGTAAATATTTTTATGAATACTTGAAAGCAAAACATACTCCAGGATATCTCATCTTTAAAACATCCCCCACGCATATCCTCTTCTGACTATGGTTCTCATTTTTGTTCTTCTCATTCACGGCATAATTTCTAATAAAGTTGACATTTCTACTTCCTACCTTCTCCTTTATGTACTCTAAGTGAGTTTCTGTTCTCTTTATTCCATTACAACTACTCTTGTCAAAGTCACAAATTATTTCCATGTTTCCAAAGTCAATGGTAATATCTCTATCCTGGCAACTCTTCCACCCACATTTAGAGAATTCCACCCTAGTGAAAACCTATTTACCAACCTCTGTGGACATAATCAAAATGACAATAAAGGCAGACTGACAACATCTGTGGGGTATGCAAACAGAACAGGATTAATGAGCCAGAACTTACTATTAAAACAGTAAATAACTCAGTGACCATCATGGACCATTTTCATCAGATACTTTAGGCAGTGGTGTGGTCAGAGAACCTCTGTGTGTCTGGGATACTTTGCAACACTACAGATAGATATAGTCTAAAAGTTTTGTTCCTATAAGGATATGTTTTTATAAATCTAGGTTTCATGTATAATACATTGAAGAAAGTATTAAAAAATCATGACTGTCCAGTTATGAATAGAGTGAAATTTTCATTTCCTCAGTTCTATGTGATGACTAGGGTCACCATGCAAAGTCAGACAAGGCCATCAAGATCTCATTGCTAAAACACAAGACCTATGATGAACTCCAACGATCGGCTCCTTCAGCTAATGGAGATTTTGAAATTTAGTTAAAATAGAACACCTTAATTTCAGTCAGATGAGTTCTTATTTTAAAGAAAAGATGCTAAAGCTTCTGTTTATAGACACACAATAAGTTCCCTGTGTTTCAAGCCTGGGGGTTGGAAGTCTATGCCTTGTCATTAATGATTTTGTTAATGAAAACTGTGAATTACTGACTCTGATTGTGCCATTGACTTTCATAGTCACTCAGAATGTTTTATACTGAAATTAGGCAACATCTTTGAATTTCAACAAAACACTGACTAATTATCTTGAGTGTTAACAGAAGTCTAAGCAAAATCCAAAGTCCCAGCAAGATATAAGCAAATCCCCGCTTTGTGCAGAGCCATTTTTCCTATCTAAATCACAGGTTTGTGGCAAACCTCAGCCCAACTGAATAATCAGAGTCACAAACTTCAAGGGGGCTCAAAGGAAGGGGTAGTAGAGGGCTTATGAGAGAAGGAAAGAACTAGAGCAGGAAAGAGAGGAGAGCCTGAGTCTGGAAGAGGATGAAGGTAAGGTAATGATTGAGCTGAGGCCTTCCAGCTAGGTGTCATAGGTTGACAGCTTGGTGAGAGTCAACAGGAGCATCCCTACCCATAATCCACTCCTCTGTGCTTTAATTTAATGGAGAAACATTAAAGAATTCCCAGTTCACAAGAAATGATAGCTTTGAGTTGTTGAAACTGGAAGGAAATTGTAAACATTTTTGAAATTTTGGTACCTGCTGCTGCTGCTGCTGCTAAGTCACTTCAGTTGTGTCCGACTCTGTGTGACCCCATAGACGGAAGCCCACCAGGCTCCCCTGTCCCTGGGACTCTCCAGGCAAGAACACTGGAGTGGGTACCTATGATCACTTCAAATTAGAGTCAGCAAAGATGAACTGCTAAAGGAAAGCTACATCTAACATTTTCTATGGTTTAAAACAGATCGGGCAACCAGAAAGAAACAATGTATTGTTTCTATTGTACAATAAAACTTTCCCTCCAAATAAATTGCTTTCTTTATATAATGCAAACAAACAAAAGAATTCCTAGTTCAAAGGCTTCTAGAAATGTCATTATCAGTAGTTCTGACAAATAATACAGCATTGAGGAAAAGTAGCCTGCTTAACCCTTCATGGTGCATGCTAACTGAATTTTAAATACATGACAAATGCATGCAGAAACGATACAGAATAATTCTGAAGTTCATCAGGGACCATCTAAGGAACAGATAAAGATTTAATTAAAGCAGAAATAAAAGAAGACTGCTAAACCATTCCTGGGGGTTAATGATAGCCCAAGGTACTGTTGTGTTTGACACTAAAGAAGTGGTGGGAGGTGGGGGTGGATGGCAGACCTCCCTTGTGCAATTTATCAAGTGTTGCTGCATGGTCCTTCTTTTTATGTTGATATTGGTTTCATGGGGAATCTGAGAGCAATTTTCAAGCACATATTAAACGATCCCATTTTATGTCAGAATTAAGGAATGAAGCAGATGAGTGGGTAATACAAACACAATGAGACCCAAATTTCCTTTTTTGTCTCAGTCTTGGCACAGATTTGAAGTACATCTATTCATCTTCCATTCTATGTATAGCATCCTCTTAAAGACAAATATGGAAAGATATGTTTTTCTAGAGAATAGAGAAATAAGAAGAAATGAATATGACAAGCATGGCTTTATTCTGAACAAAATAACAGTGTATTTTAAGTCATTCAGCTCTTAAAATGTTACTTGGGTCACAGCTGTGGGGCTTAAAACTAAAATCTGCCAAAAGACTTTTGTTTTGACTTCTTAGCTTAAGGCTCAGTAGACTTCTATCCCTATTTATCATTTGTGAAACTTATCAAAGCACTGTTTATAATAGCCAGGACATGGAAGCAACCTAGATGTCCATCTGCAGATGAATGGATAAGAAAGCTTTGGTACATATACACAATGGAGTATTTCTCAGCCATCAAAAAGAATGCATTTGAATCAGTTTTAATGAGGTGGATGAAATTGGAGCCAATTATACAGAGTGAAGTAAGCCAGAAAGAAGAACATCAATACTGTACATTAACGCATATATATGGAATTTAGAAAAATGGTAACCTGAACCCTGTATAAGAGACTGCAAAAGAGACATAGGCATTTAGAACAGTCTTTGGGACTCTGTGGGAGAGGGTGAAGGTGGAATGATTGGGGAGAATGGAATTGTAGCATGTATATTATCATAAGTGACCAGTCCAGGTTCGACGCATACATTTTCCTCTGTTCATTTCTTTGCATTTGTGCTTTTTTAATAAAATTCTTTTTTAGAAATAAATAAATAAATAAATAAAGATAAAATTAATGAAAAAAAAATTTTTTTGGTTTGTTTTTTCACTTGTATATTTGCATGACTGAATTTGTTATGTATACTCTTTATGGAGGAAAAAAAAAAAAAGCCTCCAGGCTCTCTTGTCTAAGGGGAAATTGCTTCATCAGCTGAGCTTTTAAGACCTTCAAATGGAGTCTTCCTCCCGAGTCTCCTTCCAGTTGCTGCCCAATATTTGTTGTATGGTTTTTCCTTATAATCTGCTCTGTGACATGCTAAATGATGGCTTCTTTTCTCTCTGGGATTCTGAGTTCTAAAAGGGCACCCCAAGGACAATTTCATATGGCTAGCTTTCATTGTAGGGATTATCTTTAAGCCATTGTCGCTCTCAGACACATTGTGGTTTCACTGGTGGAGGGACAAATAAGAGGAATAGAGTTCTTGACTTGTTGCCTTTTTCACTCAGAGTAACTGAAAGCTTTGGTGAAACACTGGATTCTGTGAAGAGGAACAGGATCAAACTTTGGGACCACGTCATATGGATAATACCCTGCGTTGGATGATCATCCTTTTAATGTCTCCTGCTGGAATTCATTGAGAACCACACCAAGAGGGAAAGCTCTATTCCATTTTGGGATTGGCCCTGCTAATCAATAGTTAGCCTGACTTGTACCCATCAATTTTTAGGACTCATCTTCTCCATGAAGGCTTCTCTCTGGATTAAGGAGTACTGATACTCCCAGTCCACTGCTTGTCTTCTCCTTGGTGATGGTATTCGAGAATCTTCCCTCAGCTGTCCCAGAGTGACTGTCATTCTGCTGCATGAAAGCTGGAGACCCATCTGCCACCAACAGCCCATTGTCAGGCTGTCTAGCTCAATGGCAGATCTTTTGTTTGGTTATTATCTAGTTGGAGAACAAGCTATTTGTTCTCTTTGCAAAGATGTACGGTGGTTTTTAATGTAGGGATTTACTTTTAGTGATTAAAAAAAATTATTCTCCATACTCTTCAGTAGAATTTATCACCTTAGGGTGTCTGATTGAGACACATCTGGGGCTATTGAACCATGTGAAAGTGAAAGTGTTAATCACTCAGTCATGTCCGAGGATTATATCCCTACAGGACATCCGTTAGAAGATGGTGCATTTATCTGAATGGGAAAATTCTCAGCTAGGTTATGAACAGAACTTGGTGGGATTGAGTAGTAGTTTTTAATTAGGAAGATGGAACATTTCAGTGAATAATTCCCATTGAATTCGTTATAGATGTTCATATTTGGGTTTCCTCCAGTCTCTTTCTAACATGCTCTAAATACATAATCAAAGTGAAGTGCTATGATGGATTGAATGGATTGCTTACAATAAACTGTATCGCAAAACAGCTTGTGTATTCCACAGCATCTTGTGGACAACAGAACTTCATGATAAGGAGCACAAAGGAAACATTTCCCACATGCTGTTATAAAATTTAAGTTGTCTTTTATACTCGAAGCTATCATCATTGATGAGAAGACAGACTGTTCCAGGATGTAGTTGAATTTCTTACCATTACCCCAAGACATAGTCAGGAGGTAAATGGCTCAGTAAGTGAAATAATCACTGGAGATACTTTCAGAGGGACTATGAGAAATTCCTATGGTGCTTCAAGGGGAGAGCCAGCTTAGTCCATGGTGTTTTCCTTTGGTAACTGGTCATACTAGACAGTAGTCCAAAATAACTTGTTTTCAAAGCTGGTATGTTAGTCTTTTTAAGGGGAGTATCAGCCTAAATGTTCCCAAAGCCTGAAGGTTCTGGGATCTCAAAAATGTTATATATTGTATTTATCTGATTCAACTGTGTTTAAGGAAAAACACAGCTGTATTTGTAATGAATAAACACACAGAAAGAACACTCTACTGTCCCAGGATGGATTAAAAAGCATAAATAATAATAATAAGCTGTTACCAAATTTCCAATATGCATTTTATTTACTGGTGACTCATTTCAATCTCAAGATTGTTTAACACTGTCTTACCTGTTATAGATTTCTTTTATAGAAAGTATCATTTCATAATTATAGGGAAATGAATGTGAGTAGTTATCAGTCAGAGAAAGATTTGCTTGATACTTGGCCAAGGACTGTATGGTTTTAATAGCTACCTACATGAAACACTCAGGGAAAATGAATATTTGAAAAATTTATGATGAGTGAACAGAAATATCTGATCTTCAGTCATTTTTCATGTGAGAGCAATGACATGGCTTTATGCAGCTCTGTTCCTCAGAGTCTACACTCTAAGGTTCTGAGTTGCATCTATCTTCCTGGGCACTGCCTTGCAGGGTATCAGAATAGTTTAAGAGGATCATGGAAAGAGATCGAGCAGCTGCTTCTCATATCTTGCTTCATTTTTAGCAGCAATGTGGTTCAAAGGTACATACCCAGACTCTGAGTCTACATTAGTCTCCTCTCCATCTATTTCCCTGTCAATCACTGGCTGTATGATCTTGGAAATGTTATTTAACATCCTGAGCCTCCATTTTATCTTCTGTAAAATGGGAGTACTACTACTGCTCCTAGCTGCCTTAAGGCGTTGTTGTGAGAATTGAAAGAGCTAATGTATGTCAAGCATCTAGCACAACTTCTAGGATATGCTGCCGCTGCTAAGTCGCTTCAGTCGTGTCTGACTCTGTGTGACCCCATAGACGGCAGCACACCAGGCTCCCCCGTCCCTGGGATTCTCCAGGCAAGAACACTGGAGTGGGTTGCCATTTCCTTCTCCAATGCATGAAAATGAAACGTGAAAGTGAAGTCGCTCAGTCATGTCCAACTCTTAGTGACCCCATGGACTGCAGCCTACGAGGCTTCTCTGCCCATGGGATTCTCCAGGCAAGAGTACTGGAGTGGGTTGCCATTGCCTTCTCCTCTAGGATATGACAAACCCCTAATAAATGCTAGTTTTAATTTACCACTGTCCTGTACATTTTCTTTTGAACTTCCTGAACTGGGAGAAAATTGTGAGTATGGCTAGATTAGTGTAGAATTGTGATATTTCAGTCCCTTATTGACTCCACGGAAATGCTCCTGAAGTTAAATTGTTAAAAGTGATGAATAGGGGCTTCCCTGGTAGTCCAGTGGTTAAGAATCCACCTGCCAATGCAGGAGACATAGGTTTGATCTCTGGTCAGGGAAGATCCCACATGCCAAGGGGTAACTGAGTCCATGCGCCTCAACTACGGAACCTAGGTGTTGCAGCTACTGAAGCCCACGTGCCTACAGTCCATGATCTGCAATAACAGAAGCCACTGCAATGAGAAGCCTACACACACCACAGCTAGAGAAAGCCTGTGTGCATCAGCGAAGACCCAGCACAGTCAGAAATAAATAAATATTAAAAGAAACCCCAAACTGATGAATAGATGTCAGTCCCTATCTTACTTGATATTCATAGCATTCCATTTTAAGAATAAAGTCCCCCTACACCTAAGAAAAATCTTGTTCTTCTGTAGCCATGGCCATAACTATGAGAAAAGGTTTTAAACTTTTTAAAATAATCAGTGACAGTTCTTTGACTATGTTAACAAGAAAGCTCCAGAACTGGTTTTAAACATCTCTCATAGGTCAGTGACAACTCATTTCACTGAATATGCCTGTGAAAGCCCACCTGCCAGGGACAGACTGACCCTGAGAAAGTCAGACAATGGGAGGTGGACTTGCTCCAGGGAGCTCTCTTCAAAGACTGATAAGTCAGCCCTCTCCTACCTCTGTGACTTACTCAAACCCAAACAAATTCATCCTCACAAAAATCTGTACAATTACTAATTTGCTTTCCTCAATATGACTGTGCTTGATCAGAACAGCTCTCCATTACTTAAGATGGCAGCATTCAACTTTGGGTTTTGCTTCAGTTTCTCTGATGGTTCTACCTTTCCATAATTTGGTACAGAAGACTGAGGCTCAGCCAGGATTCAGGCATTCTAGAGCCTTCGACTCAGTGCTTCTATGCAGTCTTTGTTTGCTCCTTCTTCTTTGCTGCTTTTCTTCAGTCTTGCTGTTTCCTAGGGTTCTATGCTTGACTCCTCCAGTTCCTCGCACTTTCTGAGTGATCTTTTCCACTCTAGTGATTGTAGCTGTGACTCTAATGAATCCCAAATCGATATTACTAGATCAAAATGTTTTTATTTATAAGTTCCTGTGCCTACTGGATAGTTCCACATGAGGAGGTATCTCAGATTTGATGCTTCTTAAACAAAATTTGCCTTCACACTCAAATCTCCTCCTCCCATATCCGGTGGCCCAGACACCTAAGCCAAAACCTAAATTGCTTTTGTGACGTGCTTGAGTATAGTGAAGTTAAAGAAATTCTTTTTAAACATCTACATGTTTGCTCTCTCTTTTCAGGTCACATTCTTGTCTTCTGCTAGGGTTATTACGATAGCTTCCTAAGTAGTTTCATTGACTTTAGTCTTGCTTTGAAAATCCCCACTTGGGTCAGGGTGCTCTGTGTCACCCTGTATCAATTCTGAATGCTTTGCTCAGCGGCAGATAAGAGAAAACACAAGTCATGATGATTTAAATGAGACAACATAAGTTTTCTCTAATACCAGCGTTTGTCTGGAGGTACCAGTTCAGAGCTGGTACCTGAATATATTGTGTGTGTGTGTGTGTCTGTATATATATATATATATATATATAGATGGAACATTACTCAGCCATAAAAAGGGAGGAAATAATGCTACTTGCGGTAACATGGATGGGGCTGCAGATTGTTATACTGGGTGAAGTCAGACACAAAAAGACAAATGTCATATGATATCACATATCTAGAATCTGAAAAAAGTGTACAAATGAATTTATTTATGAAACATTAGTAGAGTCACGGATATAGTAAACAAACCTGATTTCAGAGAATAAGGAGGAGGGGGGGATAAATTGGGAGATTGGGGTTGACATATACGTACCACTGTGTATAAAATAGATAACTAATAAGAACCTACTATTTAGCACAGAGAAGTCTTCTCAATACCTGTAATGCCCTATATGAGAAAAGAACCTTAAAAAAAGGAATGTATATATGTGTATCATGTATATATATATAAATGAGTCACTTTGCTGTACACCTGAACCTAATACAAAATTGTAAATTGACTATACTCCAATAAAAAATTTTAATATAATTGTATATAGAAAAAAGAAGTTACATTTTCTTTGCACATCTGAGTCTGGTATGATAAATTTGCTACCAATTAAAGATGACATTGAAGGAAATTTGGGGAAATTTGGATAATTTGAATAATATGGGAAATTGCCTTATATAACAACTGATATCTTTGTGATTTAAAATCTCAAGGAACAAAGTTCAAGAATTTCCTCCAAAGACAAAGAATTGCGTTTTAACAGATTTATCATTTTTAAATTTAAAAAACTTTGTATTTTGTATTGGGCTATATGGCTGATTAACAATGTTGTGGTAGTTTCAAGTGAACAATGAAGGAACTCAGTTATACATATGCGTGTATCCCTTCTCCCACAAACTCCCCTCCCATCCAGGCTGCCACATAACATTGAGCAGAGTTCCATGTGCTATACAGTAGGTCCTTGCTGGTCACCCATTTTAACTATAGCAGTGTGTACCTGTCCATCCCCAACTCCCTGACTATCCCTTCCCCTCATCTTCCCCCTACCGCTGGCAACCATAAGTTTGTCCTCTAAGTTTGTGACTCTGTTTCTGTTTTGTAAGTTCATTTGTGTCATTCCCTTAACACTTAGCATGAGAATCTTCCCTTTTAATAAAATTCTGAGTGTATGGTACATTGTTGTTGAATGTATATACAATGTAGTACAGCAGTCTCTAGAGATGATTCATCCTGCTTAACTGAAACTTTATGACCATTGATCAGTAACTCCCCACTGCCCCCTCCCCCAGTCACTTTAAAAGCTTTATTAATTACAAGTTTTACCCCTAGACAAATAGACCATTCATAGTGGCCTAAACATCAGAAATGTATTGTCTTATAGTTCTGAAGGCTAGAAGTCTAAGAACAAAGCATCAGCAGGGTGGGTTTCTTCTGAGACCTTGCTCCTTGGCTTGCAGACTGCTGTCTTCAGGTGGTTTTCCTCTGCATGTATGTGTCCTAATCTCTTTTTATAAAGACACCAGTTATATTGGATTGGGGCCATCCTAATGACAACACTTTAGTCTCTGAATACAGTCACATACTGAGATCCTGGGGTCTTCAGTCTATGAATTCTAGGGGACATAATTCAGTCCATAACAAAAACTCAAATGGCCTTTCCAACTCAGATTTTGTGAGCTTTTTCTTCCTACTGCTTTTGCTATACTGACAGAGTGTATGACAGCCCTGGGAGACGAATGAGAACGTGAGCTGGATGTGATTAGCAGCACTAAAGGCCATACCATTCTCATCACCTAGAGGAATGAAACACAAATGGATAATTGCTATTGTAAATTTTTCAGAAGCAATCGTAATGAGCAACCATCTCATCCAGTTTATGACATTAATAAAGTCATTGACTTGGGGCTCATCTACTATGGTAAATCCCTGCAAATGTGCAAAGGCCAGTATTCTATATGTCTCAAAAGAAAAGACAGAGGTACACCAATGATGGAGATTTTTTTTTTTCTCCAGAAAATGTGTCTGATGAATAGGGCTGCATTAGCATGCTGTGCTTCTTGGGAATGGCTAATGAGGAATTGTGACGCAATGTCTGGTCTGCTTTCACACTTGCATTCACAGTATGAGCAAAATTCTATGGTTGAAAACAATAATACATAAAGGGGAAATGGATTAACTTCTTGTTTTCTCCTGGATTACTTTGTTATTTAAACCCTGCCCAACACTGAGGGTATTTTAGATCCTGAGACCAGCATTTCTAATAGCAATTAAAAGGATAATAAAAAGTTGAAGCAATAATTGTTTATTTAGTATCTATTGTAGGTGCCAAATGCCGTTCTAAGAATGTAGAGGATACAGGGTAATTTAAGTCTCTGGCTCCCATTATTCCTCAGATGCAGCATTTACATTCCAGTTGAAGAAACAAGGCACATATGAGGAAATTTAAATATAGTAACAGCCTGAACCACAGCAGATAATAAATAATTATTACTGAATCAATGGAATACACACTAAAGTGAAGAAATTTTGTGGAAGAAGAGGTCCTTTCCCACTGGGTGGGTGAAAGTAGGCTTTAGGAAGGAGATGAAATTCAAGCCGAAAGGAAAAAAAGAAATGTCTGGAAGGAAAAAATTGATTAAAAAAAAAATGAATATCCTTTTTTAATCGAAGTAGAGTTGGTTTACAATATTATTAGTTTCAGATATATAACATAGTGAATCAGTATTTTTATAGATTGTACTCCATTAAACATCATTACAAAATAGTGGCTGTATTTCCCTGGGCTGTACAATATATCCTTGTTGTTTATCTATTTTAAACATAGCAGTTTGTATCTCTTAATCCTGTACCCCAATGTTGCCTCTCCCCCTGCCCCACTGATTTTGTCCTCTATGTCTGTGAGCCTGTTTATGTTTTGTTGTATATATATTCACTTTATTTTTTAGATTCCACATATAAATAATAACATACAACATTTGTCTTTCTCTCACTTATTTCACTAAGCATAATGCTCTCTAGGTTCATCCATCAACATTGCTATAAATGGCAGCACTTCATTGTTTTTAATGGCTGAGTAATATTTCATTATACATATTATACTTTATACATGTATACATACACACTGTATGTTCTTTTTCCAGTCATCTGTTGATGGACACTTACACTTGGATTGTTTCCATATCTTGATTATGAATATTCAAAAAGTGATTTTTGAAGGCAATTATTAGGAAATAAGTCGAGTCTTATGCCAAGTTCTCCTAGAATTGAAGTAGAAGCACATTAGACTCTATTAGATTTTATCTTGGCACGGAGAAGTCATTGAAGTTTTTTTTAACACGAACACAAGGTGATGAGATTGCCATTTTAGGAATTTTCAGACACTTATTATGCTTCTATGTGGAATGACTAAGAATCTGAAATATGCAAAGTAGTATAGCAAAAGGAGGATAAAATGGAGAGGAACCAAAAATAAAGAATGAGATGAACTTGGTGAACACTATGATGATGTAAAAGAGGGGAAGGAACAAAAGATGATGCCTGAGGTGTCAAACCTGGGTGAGCCAGATGACCCGGAGGAGAGTGATGACGGGGGTGATGAGTGATGAGTGCTGATATTAGTGACCTGGGGAGAACAGAGAGGATGTGATTACTTTCTGAGAGAATGAACAGCTTCCTACGTGGGGATGGCTGGAAGTTCAAGAGGGAGCTTGCTGTGGGCAGTTGAAGATGGAGGTTTGAGAGACACAAGAGCAGCTAAGCCTAGAAAGACACAGTGAAGGGTTATTACACAGAAGTAGAAAGCACAACAGAGAATCTAACAGTAAAGCCTAAAAGAGTTAAATTCAAATATACTGATAGAAATGACATTTGGTTATTAACAGTTGGATTTTTCCTTTTTTCTCTGAGTATAAGTAAAAGTCAAAATCTATCCATCTATGGAGCAAGTAAAGGCGATCTGGCTAGCTCACAAATGGAGGGCACATTAGTAGTCATCCAGATCAAGTTTTAAGTCAGTCTGGAGTCATTTGGCTTCCCACGTGGCTCAGTGGTAAAGAATCCGCCTGCAAGTAGGATACACAGGTTTGATCACTTGGTCATGAAAATCCCCTAGAGAGGAAATGGCAGCCTGCTCCAGTATTCTTGCTAAGGAAATCCCATGATCAAAAGAGCCTGGTGGGCTACAGTCCATGAGGTCACAAAAGAGCTGGACATGACTTAAGTGACTAAACAACCACCACAACTGAAGTCATTTACTCTTCTACCTATAGCTAGCTTGAAAAATTGGAGATTCCAGTTTGCTGTATGAAGATCATGGATAGATGACCAGGACTGGCACGTCTTCCAGCCATTAATGAGTTGAAGCCAAAACCCTTTGGTGGCTGAGGATTGTGGTCCTCTTCTCCTTTAAAGAAGATGTTGACCCTGTTTTCTCTCCTACCCCCTGAACTGAAAAGCCATGTACTCCCAGAATTCAGGTCACGCTTCTCCATACTATTTCTCTACATTTGTTCATTTAATGATCCAAGACTGCAACATTGCCCTGCATTCCCAATAAAGGGTGAAAATAAAACCTGATACAGATCTGATATATGTGACATTAAGAGGAAATTATGTATGCTGATTTATATCTATAAATAAGCACAAAATGACTTTATTTTTATGAATCAAATAATCATGTTTGGGGAGGGTGAAAGGAGTATGATAAAAGAGGTACAAGATGCCTTTATGAGTCAGATAAGACAGACATGATGTTACTGTCACCATTGTCAATGTGATGGCCATTATGACAATGGGTCAAGTACTCAATTACATATGACATTTTTAGGTCCCATAAAAAATAATTTATCAAAAAGTCAAAGCCCTTGTTCATAAATCTAAGACATTGTGCTTTGACTTTTAGAACATTTATAATGTGATGATTTGGAGTTAAAACACAATCCACTTTAACAAGGGCTTTCTGAGCTCATGCATGTCACTGATCAGGTCATGGAAGTCTACATAGATAAATTAGATCCTGCCTCCCTCTGGGTGTAAGGACACAGTACACATTCATTAAGTACCTGCTTAACCTAGGCCAGGTGCTTTGCTTGTCCATGCCAGCCTTCACCATATGTGTTATAATCTAGTAAAAGAACAGACATATATTCAATGACCTAACATAAGCTACACCTCCACAAGTAAGATGATAAAAACTGGCATATGAAACAAGGAGAATAATTGCAGCTGGGAATATGCCAGAAAACTCCTTGAACAAGGTAATAGCTGAGTTGGACTTTGACACATGAACAGGAAAATGAGTATATTTTAATAGAACCATCCAAGTGGCAGGAAGGCAAAATAAGTTGCTAGAATGAGTTTTCAGCCTGTTAATATCAGAGATAGGCAAAATAACTGAAAAGTTATTTTATTTAGTCCCTCAGTTTTAAGTAAATGGACAAATACAATATCTTAGATGAAATGCTCCAAAAAATTTTGTGTGGATTTTTCAGTATTGAATGTCTTCAGAAGAGATTCTTCGATTTGTGGTTGGTTGGCTATTTGTGGTTGCTATGTGTCATGGTTGGGCTTCCCTGGTGGCTCAGAGGTTAAAGCGTCTGCCTCCAATGCGGGAGACCTGGGTTCGATCCCTGGGTTGGGAAGATCCCCTGGAGAAGGAAATGGTAATCCACTCCAGTATTCTTGCCTGGAGAATCCCATGGACGGAGAAGCCTGGTAGGCTACAGTCCACGGGGTCGCAAAGAGTCGGACACGACTGAGCGACAGAACGGAAGTGTCACAGTTAAATTTTATGTGTCAACTTGGCTAGGCTGTGGTGCCCAGTTGTTTGGTCTAATACTAGTCTAGATGTTGTTATGAAGGCATTTTGTCCACGTGGTTAACATCTACAATCAGTTGTGGAGGAGTTGGAGATACGATTCTTTTAAAGACTTCTAAGACTGATTCTGATACAGTGTTCTCTTTTCCCTATGAACTGTGTGTGCTTGCTGTACAATACAAACTGGCTTGGGATTCAACTGATTTGGGGTCTTAGATGCAGGAAAGTCAGTGATGCTTGCCTTCTTTTACTTACTGGTCCTATCTGTGCTTCCTGAGGATTTTTCCAACATCTCTAGGCATTTACTAAGGGTGTCGCTATTGGAAAGACTTTACTAATCCATTCATTTTCTAACATTGTATAATAAGTTTTATTTCACAACATTATTTTTTCTCACAATATTTTTTAAAAATTTTATTTATTTATTTACTTTGTGGCTGTACTGGGTCTTCGCTGCTGCGCAGGTTTTTCTCTAGTTGCAGTTAGTGGGTCCTACTCTCCATTGCGGTGTGCAGGCTTCTCATTGGAGTGGCTTCTCCTGTTGCTGAGCACGGGCACTAGGGAGCACATGCTTCAGCAGCTGCAGTTCCCAGCATCCAGAGCATAGGCTCAATAGTTCTAGCACACAGGCTTAGTTGCTCTGCAGCATGTGGGATCTTCCCAGGCCAGGGATCGAACCCACATCTCCTGCATTAGCAGGCAGGTTCTTTACCACTGAGCCACCAGGGAAGCCCTTTTTCTCATAATATTTTAAAAACATTTTTCTTTCTGAGGTTCAGTCTCTGGCATCATTCACAAATTTAGTAACTTTCACAACATGTCAAGTTTTGACATCCTGACTATGATGCAGATTACCAGAAGAGACATTTAATGAAGTTCTGTGCAGCAGTGTTCACTTGTGTGGCTAATTTACATGGTTTGTGAAGGACCTCTAGACACTAATGCTCACTGTGGACATATTTTATCTATCCACTAGTTAATTCAACAAATAGTTATTGAGTACTTGGTGAAGGCACTGCTTCCAGCAGTTAGGGATCCATTGTTGAAAAAAGAAAGAGTAGTCCCTGCTTCCATGGAGCTGGTGGCAGAAATAAGCATCAGGTGTAATTCTTTGTGATACTTGGAGTAGTCTTAGACGTGCTGAGAGTGTGTAATTGAAGGACTTAACTCCAGCTGCCTCTTCGAGGTAGCCTTCCTTAAGCCTTTGTGCTGGGCCTGAAAGATCCTGAGAACAAGTTGTCTTGGCAAGTTGAGACAGAGGGGAGAAGACCTCAACTGGAGGCTATGCATGGGTGAAGGCTCTGAGATAGGCAGCAACAGACTGAATTCAAGGAAAGACAACCTGCCTCCCACCCTACCCGCCCCCCCCCCAAAAAAAAGAAACAAAAACGAACTAGGAGCACTGCCCCTTCTATTGGAAGGATCAAGATTCAGAACACTGGCAACACCAAATGCTGGCGAAGATATGGAGTAACCGGAGCTTGTATTCATTGCTGGTGGGAATGCAAAATGATGTAACCTCTTTGGAGGACAGTTTGGCAGTTTCTTATAAAGCTGAACATACTCTTACCATGTGGCCCATCAATTGCCTCCCTCTATGTTTGTCTGAAAATGTTAGTCGCTCAGTCACATCCAACTCTTTGTGACCCCATGGAGCCTCCAGGCTCTTCCATCCATGGAATTCTCCAGCTGAGAATACTGGAGTGAAAAAAAAAAAAAAGAATACTGGAGTGGGTAACCATTCCTTTCTCCAGGGGATCTTCCCGAACCAGGGGGTCGAACCCAGGTCCCCTGCATTGCAGGCAGTTATGTCTAGACAGAAATCTGCACATGGGTGTTTATCACAGCTTTCTTAATAATTATCAAAACTTGGAAGCAAATGAGATGTCTTTCAGTAGGTAGATGAATAAACTCTTGTATTGCAATACAATACAATATTACAACTGTACAATATTACAGTGGAGTATTATTCAGTGCTAAAAAGAAATGAACTATCAAGCCATGGAAAGACATGAAGGAAACTTAAATGCATGTTACCAGTTGAAAGAAGCCAATCTTATAACTATATGATTCCAACTTTATGATGTTCCAGAAAAGAACCATGGTGACAGTTAAAAACAATGTCAGTGGTTGACAGGGTTTAGTGGGGAGCGGGAAATGAACTGGCAGAACACGAAGGGTTTTTAGTGAAGTAAAACTATACTGTATGATACTGTAATGGTGGATCCACGTCATTATACCTTTGTCCAAACCCATAGAATATACAACACCAAGAGTGAATCCTAATGTAAACTAGGGACTTTGAGTGATTATGATGAGTCAGTGTAGGTTCATCAGTTGTAGCAAATGTACCACTTTGGTGGGGGATGATAAACAGGGGCAGAAAGTATATGGGAAGTCTCTGTACCTTCCACTCACTTTTGCTGTGAACCTAAAGCTTTTCCAGCAAAGAAAGTCTAGTAAAACAAGATAAAATAAAAAACCAGGGAAAAATCTGGGGGAGTCAGAGTGTGGAGAGCCAGTTCCAATGCAATGTGGATATGATTTGTGAACTCGGCAGCAGCATGATCACACAGCAGAAGGAAATGCACAAATGTGACTCTGACATTCACATTTCCCTATCTTCATTTTCTATTTTTTTAGTTTGTTCTTCCCGCCACTTTCTCCTGAATGGTGTTTGAGATAGATCTCCACACCATACAAATATGTGCTAAGCCATTTCAGTCATGACTGACTCGGCGATCCCAAGGACTGTAGGCCGTCAGGCTTCTCTGTCCGTTGGATTCTCCAGGCAAGAATACTGGAGTGGGAGTCCAGAAGATTTTCCTGACCCAGCGATGCACCCCACGCCTCTTATATCTTCTGCGTTGGCAGGCGGGTTCTTTACAACTAGCGCCACCTATCGTTGGGGATAAAAAACTTGAGCGAATAAACAATGAGAATAATTGAAACATTTTTAAGAGTAGACGTATTTTTTCAAATGCTAAAGTAACATTTATTTAACAAGACCAGCACATTCTGTATGGATGCAGGGCAGAAGAATTTAGACGAACGTTACAAACGCATCATACAGGCATGTGAGGGCACTCTGATGGGCCCCGTGAAAGCATTGAACAATACAGAGAAGTAATTGCGTGATCTTCCTAAGCTCCATTAGAAATCAGTCTTTGCTGATAAATGGGAACGCACTCTCCAATGTTTCTAGTTCAGTTTCATTTGGAAAGAGGAAGCATCTGCTTGTCACTCTGCAGCCCCTCACTTGGAGCCCAGATGAGAGTGTCCATTGTCTGGAACCCTGTTCTGTGCTCATTGTAGTCTTTGGGTGAATGCTCATCTCAACTGGATAGGTGAACAGCCTCTACATGTTTTAAAAGTAGTTTGAAGATGTGAAATACCACTTATTAAACACTTAAAGTGAGGGTGCAAAACTGTGTATAGTATATGATATTTTGTAATATGCTTGTGGGCTGTCTTTCTAGGCTTCATGAGTCTAACTTGTGTGTGCAAATGAAGTCTCATGAATGGTTGTGTCACAAATGTTGCCGTCTATTACCTCAATTTGTATAATTTTTAACCTCACTGGCTGTGCCTAGGACTCCCTGAAGCTGTTTCCTGTGAATTTCCAGAGAGTTCTGTCTACTTTAGTTTGCTTTGTTGGTATCCAGGGCCTGCAGAGTCCAGGGTACTCAGCTGAGATTCAGGCCGGGATTATACACATACAAATCTAGATGCACACAGAAAAATAATGAGATGAAACTATACTGTTGTCTCCATGTTGCGAGATTATGAATTGATTTTTTTGGTACCTTTTTTTGTATTTTTCTAATTGTTTTCAATGAGCCTGCTGTGCTTTTAAAGAAAAAACTAGAGAAAACAAGAGGAGAAAGAGAGATAAGGAGGAAGGATGGGGTGGGGTGAAAGAGAGAAATTGAGGGAAAAAGGGCAGAAAGTAAACCTCATCTTTTGGATCAAGGAAATTATTTGATGAATTATGTTGAAAACACGCCAAAGTCACCCACTCTTTCCACATTGAGGTTACCAGTTGCAGAACCATATACTGAACTGCTTCAAAACTGAGTGATTTGCTGAGAAGCTGGAGAACTAGCAGTTTCTGTACACCACTCTCCAACTCTGAGGGACAGACATGACCATTTGCTTCTGTGGGTCTATCATTCCTATCTGTAAAACAGCAGACTTGAGCTGGATCTATTAGATTTCTTACAGCTCCATCATGTGGAATCATAATCCTTGTTGCAGCAACATTTACTGAAACCCCATAGGGATGTTGTGAGGATTGAGGGTACCTGAGAATCCTACCTGGACTAGGTAGAGTGGGAGGCTGGTTTGAGCAAACCCAGGCCAATGTGGATGTGAGATGAATGGTGTAGGTTTCCTGGAGGATGGCTGGAGATTTGTGGGACCCATACAAGCATGTGAAGCTTAGCAGTGTGTGTAAGAAAAGAGGTGGGTAAGCAGACCCCTGGAGCAGTGGGAGACTGGAGTGCCTTCATGCTTCTGACCAGTCTCCTATCTTTCCTATTCAGCTCAAGAAAGATCAGAAAAAATGAGTAGATGGAAAATCCCCATGTGAAGGAAGGGTATTATATATTAGCATTTCTTTTTTTCAAAGTTTTTCTTTTTTTTTTTTAATGTGGACCATTTTAAAAGTCTTTACTGAATTTGTTACAATATTGCTTGCTTTATGCTATGGTTTCTTGGCTGCAAAGCATGAGGGATCCTACCTGCCTGACCAGGGATCGAATCTACACCCCCTGCATTGAAAGGCAAAGTATCAACCGCTGGACTGCCAGAGAAGTCTCTATATTAGCATTTCTTAATTCTACTGATCCCAGTAATCTTTCTTTATTTTTCTAAGAAGTCTGACAACTTTCCAATACATAGATAAATAAAATAAAAGTGTTTGAAGTTCATTATCTCTTACAGTATTAAATACTGCCTTTCCAAACTTGAATTTAGGTGCCAATGTGACCTGCAGGAAGATTGTTCTGTTATGTGGCTCAATAAACCTGAATAGTCAGCTCCTGAAATATTGATGTCTCAATATTTTTCCATTTCTGAGTCTTTGAACTGTATATCTGTTGTGGATTGGTATTCCTTTCCCCTGAGGGTAATTATGCACTAGAGTCTTTAACTCTAGGTTTTTTTTTTTAATTTAATGGATAAAATTAAATATTTCATTTGCAATATTAGCCAATTTTTTGAAAGCTGATCCCACTTTTCTCTGAAAATTCAGTTTCCTTAAGAAATGTGTATCTTGTATAGCTTTATTGGCTATAGTGACTATTAACACTGCTGGAATTTGAGGACATTTTTCAGCTCTATAGACAGGATGAGGGTCTGAGCATGTCTTCCTTTCCCTGTGCTTTCAGATCGTCATCCAGCTCAGCTCTCTCCAATTCAGGTGACACCTTTCAACAAAAAGCAAGAGGTTAAAAAGAAAAACCAGGGGAATTAATTTTGATATTAAAGAGCATGTAAATAATATAAAATAGTGCTGTATTGTTTACAATTTATTTACATAGAGTATTTCCTTTGAGTAGTTTGTATGTGCTGTCATGGATTAGAAAATTTTGCTGATTTGTTTTTTTAATTAGTTTTTATTGGAGTATAGTTGATTTACAATGTTTTATTAGTTTCTCCTGTATAGAAAAGTGAATAAGCTATATGTATACATATATCCCCTCTTTTTTGGATTTCCTTCCCATTTAGGTCACCACAAAGCACTGAGTAGAGTTCCCTGAGCTATACAGTATATTCTCATCAGTTATCTATTTTCTACATACTATCAATAGTTACATATGTCAATCCCAATCTCCAATTCATCGCACCTTCCCCTTTCCTCCCTCTTGGTGTCCATTCATTTGTTCTGTATGTCTGTGTCTGTATTTCTGTTTTGCAAATAAGATCATCTATTTTTTCTAGATTCCACATATATGTGTTAATGTACAATATTACTTTTCTCTTTCTGACTTACTTCACTTTGTATGACAGTCTCTAGGCCCACCCACGTATCACAAATGA
Organism: Moschus berezovskii; assembly: GCF_049115385.1. NCBI lineage: Eukaryota > Metazoa > Chordata > Mammalia > Artiodactyla > Moschidae > Moschus > Moschus berezovskii. The sequence goes on from NC_142469.1 coordinate 69,587,379, forward strand.
TCCAGATTTGTTCCTTTTTATGACTGAGTAGTATTCCATTGGAGGGACTGATGCTAAAGCTGAAACTGCAATACTTTGGCCACCTCATGCGATGAGTTGACTCACTGGAAAAGACTCTGATGCTGGGAAAGGTTGGGGGCGGGAGGAGAAGGGGACGACGGAGAATGAGATGGCTGGATGGCATCACCGACTCTGTGGACATGAGTTTGCGTGAACTCCGGGAGTTGGTGATGGACAGGGAGGCCTGGCGTGCTGTGATTCATGGGGTCGCGGAGAGTCGGACACGACTGAGTGACTGAACTGAACTGAACTGAACTGAGTATTCCATTGCATATATGGACCACATCTTCTTTATCCATTCCTCTGTTGATGGACATCTAGGTTGCCTCCATGTACTGGCTATTGTAAACAGCACTTCCGTGAACTTTGGGGTACATGTATCTTTCTGAACGGATTTCTCTGGGTATATCCCAGTAGTGGGATCTCTGGGCCATATGGTAGTTCTGTCTTTTAATTATTTTATGTATTTATTTATTTTTGGCTGTGCTGTGTTTTTGTCGCTGCATGCAGACTTTCTCTGGTTGCAAGCCGGTCTCTTGTTGAGGTGGCTCCTCCTGTTGCAGAGCACAGGCTCTCGGTGCATGGGCTTCAGCAGTTGTGGGGCCCAGGCTTAGTTGTCCCACAGCATGTGGAATCTTCCTGGGCTGGGGATTGAACCTATGTCCCCCACCTTGGCAGGCAGATTCTTTACCATTGGACCAATGAGGAAGTTCTGGTAGTTCTATTTTTAAATTTTTAAGGAACCTGCATACTGTTCTCCATCGTGGCTGTGGCAATTCCCAACATTGCAAGAGGGTTCCCTTTTCTCTACACCCTCTCCAGAATTTATTGTTTGTAGGTTTTTTAAATGATGGCTATTCTAACAGATGTGAGGTGAAATTTTTGCTAATTTGTGCCTAGCAGTTCTCTTTGATCCACCCTCTTCATGTTCCAGGTACCTTTTCGTTTCCATAATCACCATTCAATATTATTCCTTCATTCAATAAATATATGATTTAGTCAGTAAGTCATGTCCGACTCTTGTGACCCCATGGACTGTTGCCAGCCAGGCTCCTCTGTCCATGGGATTTTCCAGGCAAGAATACTGGAGTGGATTGCCATTTCCTTTCCCAGGGGATCTTCCCGGCCCAGGAATTGAACCCAGGTCTCCTGCGTTGCAGGCAGATTCTTTACCTACTGAGCTATGAGAGAAAGTGAAAGAAAATGAAGCCGCTCATTTGTATCTGACTCTTTGCCACCTCGTGGACTGTAGCCTGGCAGGCTCCTCTGTCCATGTGATTCTCCAGGCAAGAAAACTGGAGTGGGTTGACATTTCCTTCTCCAGGGGATCTTCCCAAGCCAGGGATAGAACCTGGGTCTCCAGGATTGCAGGCAGACGCTTTATCCTCTGAGCCACCAGGGAAGCCCCGACCTATCAGAGAAGCCCCGATATTTAATAATAAAGCGTGCTAGGCACTGTCCTAGGTGCTGGAGTTACAATAGTGACTGATACAGACTGTGTGGGACTTTAAATCAAGTGTGTGAGGCCAACTTTGAACAAGTTCTTCCATGCATGTCTGGAGAGTGTTATCTCAGAGAATCTAAAGCAGGTTTGGGAAGCATGAAACAATGAATCCAGCATAGTGTATCAGTCAGGGTCCCAGCAGAATTCCACTCAAAGGACAAGGCAGTTTGCAGAAGTGTCAATAGACTAATATGAGCAGCAGTGGATGTTGAGTCATTCAGGGACTAGCATGATGAGGGAGCCTTTATACACCTCACCTGGTGAGAACTGCCACTGAGAAGAAGAACCCCAGAACCAAGACAGGGAAAGAGCAGGGGAAGTTTTTTTTTTTTTTTAATTGAAGTATAGTTTGTTTTTAATTTTTTAAATTAATTTTTGTTGGAGTATAGTTGCTGTACACTGTTGTGTTCATTTCTTCTGTACAGCAAGATAAATCAGCTATATATACACATATATTTCCTCTTTTTGGGGGGATTTCCTTCCCATTTAGATCACCACAAAGTTGAAGGATAATTGATGTACAAAGTTGTGTTAGTTTCAGGTGTACAGCACAGAGATTCAGTTCTATTAATACATACATATATATGTATTTTTTTTTCAGATTCTTTTCCCTGTATAACCTATAAGATTCTTACAAAATATTGAGTATAGTTTCTTGAGCTCTACAGCAGGTCTTTGTTCGTTGTCTGTTTTATATAGAGTAATGTGTACTGCTAATCCCAAACTCTTTAGGGAAGGGTTTTTAAAGGCAAGGTGAGGGAGAGGGTCACAGAGTGCCTGATCAGTTCATGGCCTCTTCTGATTGGTTGGTAGTGAGGTAACCAGGTAGTATTTCAGGAGTCAACATCATCAAGCTTCTTGTTGCACCCTGTCTGAGGTATATGTGCTGGTGGTCAGCAGTTAACTTCTTCTACCTGGTGGGTAGAAGGAACCTGCAAAACAGCTCAAGGATATGGCTTAGGATGTTATCTGTAGCCCTCGAGGAGGAACTAAAGGTGTCTTATCTTGCTTGACTATTTTCCTTTTTTTTCTGAATTTTGTCACTTTTCTGATTAAACTTGCTGTTTGGAACTTGTATCACCCTTGTCAGGTGGTACAGTGGTAAAGAATCTGCCTGCCAGTGCAGGAGACACAGGTTCAGACCCTGAGTCAAGAAGGTCCCATGGAGGAGGGCATGGCAACCCACTCCATTATTCTTGCCTGGAGAATCCATGGACAGAGGAGCCTGGCAGGCTACAGTCCATGGGGTCACAAAGAGTTGAACGTGATTGAGCATGCACTACTACTACTACTACTACTAGGAAGCTAAAGCTTTTCCACAAGAAAGAGGTGGGGCACACTGAGGTTTCTCTTTAGGAAGGTCTGGCAATGTCCTCCTCAGTTTCACTCTCTTGCTCTGAGCTGTCTCTTGCCTTTTGCTCTCTGAGGAGTGGTACCATTGTGATCCCAGCCAAGACCATAGAGCAAGGGAGTCCCAGTGAGACATTTGGTATGTCTGAGAGTTCTGGGACACAGCAGGAAAAAAAGAGAAGGGACTGAAGAAGTAGGAGAAGAAATGGGAAATCACCATTACAAACAGCCTCCCTAAGAAATAAATGGTGTAAAGTTGAAATCTGAAGGACAAATGAAAATTGACTAAGCTTGGAATGAGGAAACAGGAGGTCACAAACATGGAAAGTGGCATGTTTGAATGTCCTGATAAAAGAGAGCAAGATACATCCAAGGAACTGAAAACATAGCATAAGGGTAGTGTAAAAAGAACCAGGAAAACTGTGCCATGAAATATCTTAATGATTCAGAATTTTCTCTTGAGGGTGATGGGAAACCACAGAAGGCTTTGAGTAGAAAATGCCCTGAATCAATTCACACTTTAAATGGTTATTCTGACTCCTATGTGGAGAATAGTTTGAAGGAACCAAAAACAGATACAGGAACATGAGCTAGGAAAGTGTGAAAATGATGGGGATTAAGGAATGGCAACCCACTCCAGTACTCTTGCCTGGAAAATCCCATGGACGGAGGAGCCTGGTGGGCTGCAGTCCATGGGGTTGCAAAGAGTCGGACATGACTGAGCGACTTCACTTTCATGCATTGGAGAAGGCAATGGCAACCCACTCCAGTGTTCTTGCCTGGAAAATCCCATGGACGGAGGAGCCTGGTGGGCTGCAGTCCATGGGGTCGCGAAGAGTTGGACACGACTGAGTGACTTCACTTTCACTTTCATGCATTGGAGAAGGCAATGGCAACCCACTCCAGGGTTCTTGCCTGGAAAATCCCAGGGACAGGGGAGCCTGGTGGACTGCCATCTATGAGGTTGCACAGAGTCGGACGTGACTGAAGCGACTTAGCAGCAACTTAGCAGCAGCAAGGAATAAAAAGAAGTGGACATAATTTAAGAGATAGTGAATGGAAAGAAAACTGGGACTTGGGGATTAAGTAGGAATGGATGGTGTGTGATGGGGATGACTCATAGGTATTGGGTTGAGAAGTTGTATGCATGATAATAACATTTACTGAACTAGAAAACAACAAGAAGCAGCTTTGGGAATTGGACATGAATTTGTGTCATTCATGAATGGATATATCCATTAGAAAGTTGGATATGTGTCTCAGGACCTTGGAGAGCACCATCTGGGCTGTGAGATGCTGGTTTGGGAGTCATTGGCACATTAATGAAAATCATAGTCAGCAGTGAACATTGGAGTACATGTGTCTCTTTCAGTTCTGGTTTCCTCGGTGTGTATGCCCAGGAGTGGGATTGCTGGATTCGTGTCAATGTATGGCAAAACCAACCAATATATTAATGTAAGGTAATATGCCTCCAATAAAATAAAAACATAAAAAAAAAGAAAATCATAGTCAGGAAGATGAAGGAGAATATCAGGGAGCAAATGTCAACTTAAGGCATAAAAAATGGAGCCCTGAGGAATGGAAAGAGGGTGAGTTAAAGAGATTGAGAAACAACAAAGAAGAAACAAAACCAAGAGCAGCTAAAGGAACAGAGTGCTTGGAAGAAAGGAAGCCATCAGCTGTGTTGCAATCAGGTTCTGATTATCTTGTGATGAAGAACTGCTATGAACTCTTCCTGGTCTTCTCATTTCCAGAGTCCTCGTTTTTGGTCTTGATAGACATAGAGACACAGGAATCGTTTTTTGCACATTTTGTTTTTATTCTATACTTTCCCTTTTATGCAGAGTACATCATGAGAAATGCTGGGTTGGAGGAAGCACAAGCTGGAATCAAGATTGCTGGGAGAAATATCAATAACCTCGGATATGCAGATGACACCACCCTTATGGCAGAAAGTGAAGAGGAACTCAAAAGCTTCTGGATGAAAGTGAAAGAGGAGAGTGAAAAAGCTGGCTTAAAGCTCAACATTCAGAAAACTAAAATCATGGCATCTGGTCCCATCACTTCATGGGAAATAGATGGGGAAACAGTGGAAACAGTGTCAGACTTTATTTTTTGAGGCTCCAAAATTACTGCAGATGCTGATTGCAGCCATGAAATTAAAAGACGCTTACTCCTTGGAAGGAAAGTTATGACCAACCTAGATAGCATATTAAAAAGCAGAGACATTACTTTGCCAACAAAGGTCTTTCTAGTCAAGGCTATGGTTTTTCCAGTGGTCATGTATGGATGTGACAGTTGGACTATAAAGAAAGCTGATCACCGAAGAATTGATGCTTCTGAACCGTGGTGTTCAAAAAGACTCTTGAGAGTCCCTTGGACTGTAAGGAGATCCAAGCAGTCCATCCTAAAGGAGATCAGTCCTGGGTGTTCATTGGAAGGACTGATGCTGAAGCTGAAACTCCAATACTTTGGCCACCTCATGCGAAGATTTGACTCACTGGAAAAGATTCTGATGCTGGGAGGGATTGGGGGCAGGAGGAGAAGGGGACGACAGAGAATGAGATGGCTGGATTTCATCACCGACTTGATGGACATAAGTTTGGGTAAACTCTGGGAGTTGGTGATGGACAGGGAGGCCTGGCATGCTGCGATTCATGGGATTGCAAAGAGTTGGGCATGACTGAGCAACTGAACTGAACTGGACTTCCCTTTTAGGAACTTCAAGATACAGAGAATTCTTACTTCAAGATCTTACATTTTCTACTAATTTTCATCACTTTGGCTGCCTTCAGTTCAGTTCAGTTCAGTTCAGTCGCTCAGTCGTGTCTGACTCTCCACGACCCCATGAATCACAGCACGCCAGGCCTCCCTGTCCATCACCAACTCCTGGAGTACACTCAAACTCATGTCCACAGAGTCGGTGATGCCATCCAGCCATCTCATTCTCGGTCGTCCCCTTCTCCTCCCGCCCCCAACCTTTCCCAGCATCAGAGTCTTTTCCAGTGAGTCAACTCGTCGCATGAGGTGGCCAAAGTATGTGAGTTTAATAACAGTAGTTATAGAATAAATACAATAAGTACAGAATAAAAGTATAGAATAAGAGTTTTGGTTACATATGTATTACTATCTTTACTACAGGAATAAGTGAGGGTGAGCAGGATACAACTAAAGGCTAAATGTGAAGTTCAGTGGCACTCTCTATTTTATATGAAGAAAAAGTACTTTCATCTTCTGAATGAGAGTGTGAAGAGAGCTGAGGACCAACAGTGAAACTTACTAGGGTAGCTGAACTTCAAAAATGCCTTGACTGGGATTCTTCAGAAGTGATGTGTTCTTATCAAAGCATTGCATCTTGAGGCTCTGATGCCTATCTGTCCTTAAGGATGATGTTAATTTTTGAACCCAGTCAAGATGTTCAATTCTATGCTATATAATTGCTATTTTTTTTCCTTGTAATTAATAAGCAATCCAGGGGAGACACTTTAAGACAACTTAAATTTAATGAAAATTTCCCACTAGATTTGGCACTACTGATGGTGCTCATCTGAACCAACCTTTAATATGATGACTGCAAAGTGGTTATTTGCCAGCTCCAGCTCTTCTACATTTTCTGTCTGCACTTGGCATTTTACTGGAAGCATGATTCTGCCATTCTTCCTCATTTATTGATTTACTCTTGACTGAGTTATTAGATAAATGAATTATGGATTCCAATTTCTCAATGGTTTGTAACTCACTATTGCATTTAATGATTTTAGTGCCCAAAATATCACAGATATGACCAGAGGGTGAGCCACAGGGTTTGCTTCATGTGCCTTGAGATGCCTCTGTCACTTGTTGAGTACTTCCCTACTTTTTGGCATAAGATTTTACAGTTTCTTCTTGTAGTGCACATTTTTAGTTTCTAGTTGTAATTCCCACGTTCTTGCCTCAGCCATTTCTCTGAAGAGTACTGGTGGTTTTTAGTGAGGAATGGTATTAAAGATTGATACCTGGGCACTAGATGTGCTCATTGCTACTGGGATGCTTGCTTCTAGTCCCTAGTGGGCAGATCTAGGAAACTATGCTTCTGTATACACATATTAAACACACATAGTTAAATATACATACATAAATATACATATATACATATACTCATATATATTTTAAAAACTATAAATCACATCAGTACTACCAATTCTGATTTCTTCTCCACACAAGGTTTTTTTTTTTCTTTTCCCCATTCCATATTTGCAAACTCCTTCTCCCACAGTCAGAACTTGAGTTGTCAAAAGCATCAATATATTTACTCATTTATTCATTCCTATAAAAGAGAAGGGGACAACAGAGGATGAGATGGCTGGATGGTATCACTGATTCAATGGACATGAGTGTGAGCAAACTCTGGGAGTTGGTGATGGACTGGGAATCCTGGTGGGCTGCAGGCCATGGGGTTGCAAAGAGTCAGACATGATTGAACGACTGAACTGAATGGACAATGCATCTAAAATGGCTTCAGAATTGCTATGTCCAAACAATTACAAAAAACAAACCTACAAAAATAGTTCAAGACTTGTTCTTGGTTATTTGTCCTTGGGTGCCCTTTTGACACCCCATCCCTCTTAGGATGGAGTGATCAAATACTGTGATCGTATGTTACTCAGGTTAGCATTTCCTCTCCCACTCCCTTGTATGTCATTATGTCATTTATCTGAAATATTGGTAATTTCATTCAGTTTGCTTTCAGCTTTAGGGTTTTTTGCCCTTTCTCATTTCTGTTGTCTAATTTGATTTTTAAATGTAAAGAGCACTTATATGTTCCTCAAAGTCAGAACTATACAAGATATTCTCAGAGAAGTATCTCTCCCACTTGTACTCCTTCCCCTTTCTTCTTTCTATCCCTTTATGTAGCCAAGTTCATTTTGTAGTAGATTGAATAATGGCCTCCCCAAAGACATCCTTGTCCTCATCCTTGGAAACCGTGACTGTTACCTTTTCTGGCAAAAAAAAAAAAAATCTTCTCTGATGTAATTAAATGAAGGATCTGTAGATGAGGAGATTATTCTGCATTGTCTGTGTAGGCCCTAAATTCAGTCACAAATGTTTTTATAAGACAGGCAGGAGGAGATTTCCCATGTGCTCAGAATGGGAGAAGGCAATGTGACCACAAATGCAGCAATTGGAGTGATGCAGCCCCTAGAAGCTGAAAGAGGCAAGGAAGAGATCCCCCCAAGAAGCTGCTCCTCCTGGAACCTTGATTATATATATATATATATATTTTTTTTTTCATTTATTTGACTGTGCGAGGTCTTAGTTGTGGCATGTGGGATCTATGGGATCTAGTTCCCTGACCAGGGATCGAACCTAGTCCCCCTGCATTGAGAGGATAGAGTCTTAGCCACTGAACCACCAAGGAAATCCCATGGAAGCTTTTTTTTTGTCTCCGCCGCCGCTAAGTCACTTCAGTCGTGTCCGACTCTGTGTGACCCCATAGACGGCAGCCCACCAGGCTCCCCCGTCCCTGGGATTCTCCAGGCAAGAACACTGGAGTGGGTTGTCATTTTTTGTCTCAGCAAACATGATTTTGGATTTCTGACCTTGAGACCTCCAAGAGAATAAATGTATACTACATTAAGCTACTAAGTTTGTGTAATTTGTTATGGTAGTCATAGGAAACCAGTATCATTGTCTTCTGGCTTCTCTGCATTGAGAGGAGGCTTTAAGTACTGTCCTAACTTCCTTCCTGGACTCCACCCTTCAGCTCATTTCCACAAGTGCTGATTGAACTTTCACTGGGTGTGTGAGATGTTAGGCACAGAAACACATGTACAGCATGGGTATTTCCACTATATGTATGGAGTACAAGATAGTACCAAAGTCAAAATGTTAGTTGCTCAGCCGTGTCTCTTTGTGATCTTGTGGACTGCAGCCAACCAGGCTCCTCTGTCCATGGAATTCTCCAGGCAAGAATACCAGAGTGGGTAGCCATTCCCTTCTCAGGGGAATATTCTTGACCCAGGGAATGAACCCAGGTCTCCTGCATTGCAGGCAAATTCTTTACCTTCTGAGCCACCAGGGAAGCCTAATTGTATCAAGGGGACATCAGTTCTGCTTGGGGGCTGAGAAACTTTGGGAGGGAGAAATTATAAATCCTGGGGAGGGGGGGTTCTCATTTTACTGTCAAGCATATTTCCTGCCTTCCTGCTGTACTTAACTCTCTACAGGTTCAGCCCATCTTCTGACCTTGACCGCCCTTATCCCGTTGCCCCATCCTGCTTTCTCTCCTAGAACTGTTGGGGATTTGATTCATGCATTCCTCTGTGTTCTCCATGCATCTATCTCCTTAAGACCCTCATTCCTGCTGACCTGCCTCAGTGGTCATTCCCTTCCTTTCTGTTTGGCAGGTTCCGTTTCTGCCCTGAACTCAGGTGGTACCTGACCAGACTCATCTGGACTTCAGAAGAGACTTTACTGTGAGGCAGTCTGATTGTTTGTAGAAGTAGCTACTGGCAATTTATAGCCTCTCAGTTCCTGTAGATCTTACTTTCTATCTTCTTGAAACACTATTTTCAGATCTAAATATTTTGAGCATATCTTCGGAAAAGATTGTGAGGTTTATCATGTCTTCAAGGAAGTAAGTCTTTTCATAGAGTTTATCCTATACAGTATCTAGCATGATGCATTGCACACAGTAACCCTTTGAAAACTGTTTTGTACTGACTTGAAAAACAATTCTTTGCTGGAGGATCAAAGTGCATGATCAAGTGAGCTGACTGCTCGGCATCCTGGCGGGGGGCAACTCTCTCAGAGATGCCGCCAGAATGAAGCAGAGCCTATCAAGGGGAATAGAGGAAAACAGGTAAGATAAACACATACTGGGAATAAAGACTGAAAAACATTACCTTAGAAACAAAATCACTGGGTATGTTTATTTCAGAGAAAAAGAACAATGTGGTGGTGACTGATAGATGAGATGGTTTATAATATCTGTCTGAAAAGAATTTACTTCCCTGGCTTTCAGTTTAGGGGTGGGAGTCAATTTAATGATGCTAGGGTTTGAAATTCTGAATTTCTGATATTTAGGTTATGGGTAGCTTCTTTAAGAATCTCTGCCTACAATATAAAAGCAGTGCAAGCTCAGCAAATGTGCTGGAGCACACATAGCCGTGTGGAACAAAGCTGTACCCTGAACATGACACTTCTTTCCTAGAATCTTTTTTTCTCAAAAGGACAAACATAGAGTTCTGAAAGAGCAACAATACTAGCAAACAAAAAAAGGGAGAGGCAGAAGAAAGGGTTTGTATTTACCTGACATGAAAGAAAGACCCCCGTGAATATTTTTTTTTTAATAAGATGAGAATTTTATGTCCACAACTTTGTAGAAGAGATATGCCAAATTCTCAAACTTGTGTTCTCTATTCCTGTGTTCTGGGAGAGAAAGATGGGATGGTAAACAGTGGAAAGAAAGTGCTCTTGGAGGTTCATGCTTGTGTTTGTTAAAGGTGTGGTGGTCACCCTGGTTATACCATCTCCTGGCCCTCATATTGCGCGTGTGAATTTTACCCAACTATTGCCATTTGGGAAAAAAGGAGCAACAAACTCAGGGTCAGAAAGTGGTCTATGTGCTGCTTTGTTTTACCCTCCTGTGGTCCTTCCTTTCTCAGCAAATGGAATGATTTTCTACCAGATTCTCAGACCAAAACCCTGAGACATTCTTGACATTTCTCACAATCTATCAGCAACTCCTGTGGGCTCTGTCTTAAAAATATGTCTGGGCAGAGCTCCCTTGCCTGCCCACTTGCATCTCTCACAAGCATTCTATATTAATAAATCTACTTTTTGAATATCAAAAATTATGTCTGGAGTTCAAACACCACTCACCAGTTTCATCCCTAATATCCAGAGCCAGGTAGCCTTGATCTGTTGCCTGGATTATGATTTTGCCTCCTTATATCTCTTTATAGTCTTAACCTTCAGACCAGAGGGATCCTTGTTAAAAAGATAAATCATATCCCATCACTCCTCTGTTTGAAGCCCTTCAGTGACTTCTGTTTGGTTCAGTATAAAAAATGATTTTTTCTACAAGGAGACCTACAAGGTCCTCTATGATCCGGCCCCACCCTATTACCCAGACTTACTTGCTTCCCTGCTGTTCCATGAACTCACTGAGTATGTTGATGCTGTGGAGTCTTTACTTATTGTTTTGTCTCTAACATACTTCCTTCAGAAATTGTTATGCTTACTTTGAATGTCAAAGCCCTATGGATTCAAATATCAACTTACCAATGAAGTATTTCTTGGCAAGTCTTTATAAAACATTAACTCTCCCAGCATTCCTCTCCCTCTTTTGCTGCTATGTTTATTTTCAGAACACTTATCAGCATATAGCATAGTGCTTATTTATTTTTTATTGTCTGTTTCCCTGTAAAATATAAGCTCCTTTAGAACTACTTATTTGTTTTATTATTATATCCTCACCACTTGAGAATGCCTGGCATGTTTTCAGTACTCAGATAAAGAAGTGAATAATTCCCCCATGGAAATGATTGAGTTAGAGACCTAAAAAACTAAATTCTGGTATGAGAAATTTACATAAGGAATAAAGGAGGCCATTTTCTGTTAATGAAATGTGTTTAATAAATAGAAACATCCTAAGAAATATCAACAAGCCTCTATAAGCCTTTAAAAGGATGAATGATTGTCTTTACAGTTTTATGATTTACTATCCAGAAAGCACCCTAACACAAAAATTTAATTCTAGAAATTTTAGCAGGAAGAATTCTAGAAATCCTTAAATCTAGAATTCTTAGGTGATAATGAGTCCAGATAAGGATCATTAAATAGGGTGGCATTCAAGTCTTCTTAAGAAGTATTACTTTGGAGATTTCCCTGGTGGTCCAGTGGTTAATTCTCCACCCTTCTAATGCAGGGGTTGCAAGTTCAATCCCTGGCCAGGGAACTAAGATCCCATATGCCTGCTGCACTGTGAGGCTAAAAAAGAAATTAACTGGTGTTTAAAAAAAGCCGTAGTTACATTTTTCGTAATGAAACTGGGAGGATCAATGTTGATGACAGAACAGTCAGTATTGGAGGTAGTGGTGTGCATGGTCACCTCTGCAGCAGTTTAATGTCCAATGAAGGGCAAGTGGCACAGACATAGGATTAGGAGAGCTCTGTTCTCACCAGTTAGTAAGGTTGGAAAGGGAGTTTGGTTCCGCCGATATCCCACAGATTTCACAGAGTTCCAGATCACAAATATCTGAAACTAGGAGGTTCATCTGAATACAGTCTAGCAATTCTTAATATATACACTTTAAAGGATTATCTGTTCATAGGTCCCTTGTAAAGGTAGAGTCCAGAGTGGCTTGCTATACTGAGGAAACTTCTATTTTTTTAATTTAATTTTTAATGTGGAAATTTACAGGCATACAATTAGAGCATGATAATGAGCTGCCATGAAGTCATCATCCAGCTTCAAGAGTCACCACCTTTGCCATTCTTAGAACCCACTTAAGACATCTACACTTTGCACTCAACATGACTTTGCATTTCTTTGTGAATAACAATGTTTATACTCTGACAAAACAAAGGGAGCACAACTGAACGAAAAGTCAACTGAAAAAGAAAAAGTTTGTTCACTCATTATGACACATTGACCTTCCTTATATATAGTTCTATTAGTTACAAATAATGTATCAGACACAGGTTCACATCCCAAGAACTATAACTTAGTGGCTTGTTTTGTTGAGTAAAAGAAAAGAAGATGGGAAGAGAATCCTTGGAAGAATTAGATGCAGACGGAGAGATTGCTGCTGCTACTAAGCTGCTAAGTCACTTCAGTCGTGTCCGACTCCATGCGACCCCATAGATGGCAGCTCTCCAGGCTCCGCCATCCCTGGGATTCTCAAGGCAAGAACACTGGAGTGCGTTGCCACTTCCTTCTCCAGACAGAGGGACAAAGAAACCTGAAAAAATCATTGTAGTTTTATATAGATGAATTATTTATGGTAGTGAATATAAGAAGTATCATTTCAGTGGAAAAAACTGAGAGAATTTAAATGAGAAATAGAGAATTTAGAGGATCGAAGAAGTCCTGGGAGGTTCTGGGCCAGAACATACTCTGTATGTTCAACCCAGTTGTGGGTTGAACAGTGTGATGCTATAATTGTTAGACTGGTCATAAAACTACGGTCTTGCTTCCCTACACAGCTTGTTCTAGATGTGGGCCTGATGGAGTCAGAGAACAGCCGTAGGTCAAGTTCAGAGACCATGTGGTCACCTCTAGAGAGGTGCTTTTTATGAACAGATCTAGGAGCAATTGGTTTTTATCTGTATTTAATCTGCTCTCCTTAGCATTTTTAAAGAGGAAATCTTATGGCTGTATAGTAACTTGCAAAGCTTTTATAAAACCGATTTGCTCTTAAATAAGGTCAGGTTATTGAATAGCTTTTCAGCACTTTCAGGCTTAGTCAAGAATGTCTTATTACTCTTTACCAATCAGCCAAGTTTTAGTATATTTAATAAGGGTTTATAATATCGTAAATTGACGTAAAAGCAGACCTATTTTCCTATAACCAGAAGGATATTCATTTTATTAAGTCCTCATAGTTGGCACAGAAAACATACTTTGTTACAGCTTATAAATATTATTTACATGATTAGGTAAGGATCTTTTTTAACTGTAAAAAATTTAAAACATAAGGGGAAAGTGTTTCTTAATGATTCTCAAGCTACCAAACTACATAAGGAACTTTATTAGAACAAGAAATTTCTCAGAATTATAGTAGGAAATGTTTTAATTGAACAAAAACTCAGAGATTTTCTAGTAGGCTTGAAGTTTAATGATGAGGCTCATAATCCTTACATCAACAATGTTCTTTGATTTGGGGAGTCTAGATTTATTGACTGCTGGTTGGCATATGGTGTGGTTGGAAACTTACTGGGCTGGATCGAACACATCTGGGCTCTAGCCCCTGCTCTGCAGCTTATTGTGGGAACTTGGATGTGATTTGGTTATTTTAAATGTAAAAAGATTAAAAGTTCTTTGTAGTTTCTAAGAAATTTTGAGCATCCCCGACAGAATTTTCTCTACTAGATTTGTCATTGCTTTCCCTCCAATGTCTTACTTTTTGTCATGCCTTCTGACTGTCTCTACCACTGTCACTATTATCCTTTTTTTAGTGTGTGTGTGTGTTTTTTTAACGTGGACCAGTTTTAAAGTCTTTATTGGATTTGTTACAATATTGCTTCTGTTTTTGTTCTGGTTTTCTGGCCAAAAGGCATGTGGTATCTTAACTCCCCAACCAAGAATCAAACCTTCACCCACTTCATTGGAAGATGAAGTCTTAGCCACTGGACTACCATGGAAGTCCCTTTGTCACTATTCTTAATGGAAAATTATAAAAGGAAACTGAATACTTAAAAAAATAAACAAAAATACGTGTCTCCCAAACTCTAATGTAGTTCTCTTAGATTTCCTGAACATGGCTTAAATCTGTCTGAGGTCTTTTTGTCCACTTAAACCGGACTCTCAGTCTAGCTCCATTTAAGTGCCTGAAGATGAAACAACAAAAGTGTCCAAGCATTCTGAAAAAATGAGAAGAGAAAAAAAGCATAGTAATACTTGTGGAATTCGGCATCAAGTTGGTTTAAAGGGTCAGGATGGTTCTTGAACAAATAGCAACCCTGCCCATGAAGAAATACAATTGGATCAGTGTTCTGAAACCTGAGATGAGAGTCCTTTCTCTCAGAAAAGGGGGCGTGGTCCAGATATCTTTACAGGGTTTACCATTCAGTTCAGTTCAGTTCAGTCGCTCAGTCGTGTCTGACTCTTTGCGACCCCATGAATCACAGCATGCCAGGCCTCCCTGTCCATCACCAACTCCTGGAGTTCACTCAAACTCATGTCCATCGAGTCGGTAATGCCATCCAGCCATCTCATTCTCTGTCGTCCCCTTCTCTTCCCGCCCCCAATCCTTCCCAGCATCAGAGTCTTTTCCAGTGAGTCAACCCGTCGCATGAGGTGGCCAAAGTATTGGAGTTTCAGCTTTAGCATCAGTCCTTCCAATGAACACCCAGGATCGATCTCCTTTAGAATGAACTGGTTGGATCTTCTTACAGTCCAAGGGACTCTCAAGAGTCTTCTCCAGCACCACAGTTCAAAAGCATCAATTCTTCGGTGATCAACTTTCTTCACAGTCCAAGTCTCACATCCATACATGACCACGGGAAAAACCATAGCCTTGACTAGACGGACCTTTGTTGGCAAAGTAATGTTTCTGCTTTTTAATATACTATCTAGGCTGGTCATAACTTTCCTTCCAAGGAGTAAGTGTCTTTTAATTTCATGGCTGCAATCAGCATCTGCAGTGATTTTGGAGCCCAAAATAATAAAGTCTGACACTGTTTCCACTGTTTCCCCATCTATTTCCCATGAAGTGATGGGACCAGATGCCATGATCTTTGTTTTCTGAATGTTGAGCTTCAAGCCAACCTTTTCACTCTCCTCTTTCACTTTCATCAAGAGGCTTTTGAGTTCCTTTTCACTTTCTGCCATAAGGGTGGTGTCATCTGCATATCTGAGGTTATTGATATTTCTCCCGGCAATCTTGATTCCAGCTTGTGCTTTTTCCACCCCAGCGTTCCTCATGATGTACTCTGCATATAAGTTAAATTCAGTTCAGTTCAGTTCAGTTCAGTCGCTCAGTCATGTCCGACTCTTTGCGACCCCATGAATCACAGCATGCCAGGCCTCCCTGTCCATCACCAACTCCCGGAGTTCACTCAAACTCATGTCCACAGAGTCGGTGATGCCATCCAGCCATCTCATCCTCCATCGTCCTCTTCTCCTCCCGCCCCCAACCTTTCCCAGCATCAGAGTCTTTTCCAGTGAGTCAACTCGTCGCATGAGGTGGCCAAAGTATTGCAGTTTCAGCTTTAGCATCAGTCCCTCCAATGAACATCCAGGATTGATCTCCTTTAGAATGGACTGGTTGGATCTCCTTGCAGTGTAAGGGACTCTCAAGAGTCTTCTCCAACACCACAGTTCAAAAGCATCGATTCTTCGGCGATCAGCTTTCTTCACAGTCCAACTCTCACATCCATACATGACCACGGGAAAAACAATTGCCTTGACTAGACGGACCTTGGTTGGCAAAGTAATGTCTCTGCTTTTTAATATACTATCAAGGTTGGTCATAACTTTCCTTCCAAGGAGCAAGCGTCTTTTAATTTCATGGCTGCAGTCAGCATCTGCAGTGATTTTGGAGCCCAAAAAAATAAAGTCTGACACTGTTTCCACTGTTTTTCCATCTATTTCCCATGAAGTGATGGGACCAGATGCCATGATCTTTGTTTTCTGAATATTGAGCTTCAAGCCAACCTTTTCACTCTCCTCTTTCACTTTCATCAAGAGGCTTTTGAGTTCCTCTTCACTTTCTGCCATAAGGGTAGTGTCATCTGCATATCTGAGGTTATTGATATTTCTCCCGGCAATCTTGATTCCAGCTTGTGCTTCTTCCAGCCCAGCCTTCCTCATGATGTACTATGCATATAAGTTAAATAAGCAAGGTGACAATATACAACCTTGACGTACACCTTTTCCTATTTGGAACCAGTCTGTTGTTCCATGTCCAGTTCTAACTGTTGCTTCCTGACCTGCATACAGGTTTCTCAAATAATCCTGCCCAAATCCAGCAGAGAGTAGAACTTAAGTATAATTAGCTGTCAATATGCTTCTGATATGGCTGAGTTAGTGTCTGTGAGACTGACCCTCCCACAAACAACTATAAACTCTGGGAAAAATACAGAGGTCAACCACAAAGAAACTGGAGAAAAAGTAGGAGGAAAGTTAGCATTTGAGCAAAAGGAATGATACCAAGAGAGTTTCCTGAATTTTATGGATTGTAAATTGAGGGCAGGCTCTAGTCACTGCCGCATAGGCTGACTAAAGCTTTTACAGAAAATTTGCAGTCCTGTTGCCTAGAAGACAGATTTCAGGGCAACTAAAAGCCACTGGAAAGTGGGAGTGGACCTGTGGAAAGGAAAGAATCAGAGAGAGAGGAAACACTAATTCTGTGTATTTGCTTTGCCCAAGCCTCTGACTGATCCCAGAATTACACAATGCATGGTAAACCAAAGGCATCCCACTTAAGGATTAAAAACTGTGTAAGATTTGAGCCACTTCCCAAGACAATGAATTTACAGTTTTATTCCAATAAGTTAATTTACTTCTAGACCAAAACTTTCAATACTCATCAGAGGGCTATAGCAGAACTCAGCCTCCATAACTTAACATTCCCAATGTCAGGCTATAATTCAAAAGTTTTTGTACCATTCTCAAAAGAAAAAATGGTCAATGGACACTGACTCTGATGTTGAAAATAGCAAACAAGGATTTTTAAAGTTGCTTTTATAACTATACTCAATGACATAATTGAAAATATGCTTGAAATGAGTGAAGAGATAATTATTCTCAGTAGAAAAATTTAAAAAAAATTACAAAGAACCAAATGGAAATTACAAAGTTGAAATAGGAAATATCTGAATTAAAAAAATCATTGGATGGACTTTATAGCACAATGGTGATGACAGAAAGAAGAGTTGGTGAATTTGAAGAGAAATCAAAAGAAAATGAATACCAGTACCCTTTAATTCCTTACAGAATTTATTATAATCTTATATCTTCATCTCTAAACCATAACTTAAAAATCTCTACAGAACTAATGTTAGCTCCATCACTTTAACTAGAGAATATTCGCTACCATTTGTTTGGAAAGAGAACAACAATGATTCAAAAGAACCTTAGTGCTGTCAGTATATGCCAATTAATTAATCATTCCTGATAGCTCAGTTGGTAAAGAATCCACCTGCAATGTGGGAGACCTGGCCTCAATTCCTTGGTTGGGAAGATCCCCTGGAGAAGGGAAAGGCTATTCACTCCAGTATTCTGGCCTGGAGAATTTCATGGACTGTATAGTTCATGGGATCACAAAGAGTCGGACATGACTGAGCGACTTGAAAAAAAAGAGATTGATATCTAGTTCTCCTTATCTTTCAAGTCCTTCTAGGATTTTGATAATTAACTGCTTTAATTGGCATGAAGGTTCATAAAATCCAAGCTTTTCCCAATTAAAACCCCTAATCATTTTTAACTTTCAGCTCTTGGGGCATTTTACAGTAATGAATCTTGGGTAATAATAGCTGAACTTTATGGAACAGTTATGTGCCAGGAATGTGTGCTTGGAGTTTACATCATGTACTCCTCAAAACAGTTTTAAGAGGTAGGTATCATAAATTGATAAATTAATGCCATTTTTGTTATTTTTTAAATATTTATTTTAATTGGAGGCTAATTACTTTACATTATTGTATTGGTTTTGCCATACATTGACATGAATCTGCCCCGGGTGTACATGTGTTCCCCATCTTGAACCCCACTCCCACCTCCCTCCCCATCCCATCCCTCTGGTTCATCCCAGTGCACCAGCCCTGAGCATCCTGTATCATGCATCGAACCTGGACTGGTGATTCGTTTCACATATGATAATATACATGTTTCAATGCCATTCTCCAAAATCATCCCACCCTCGCCCTCTCCCACGGAGTCCAAAAAACTATTCTACACATCTGTGTCTCTTTTGCTGTCAAGTGTACAGGGTTATCGTTATCATCTTTCTAAATTCCATATATATGCGTTAGTATACTGTATTGGTGTTTTTCTTTCTGGCTTACTTCACTCTGTATAATAGGCTCCAGTTTCATCCACCTCATTAGAACTGATTCAAATGTATTCTTTTTAATTGCTGAGTAGTACTCCATTGTGTAAATGTACCACAGCTTTCTTATCCATTCGTCTGCAGATGGACATCTAGGTTGCTTCCATGTCCTGGCTATAATAAACAGTGCTGCGATGAACATTGGAGTACATGTGTCTCTTTCAATTCTGGTTTCCTCTGTATGTATGACCAGGAGTGTGATTGCTGGGTCGTATGGCAGTTCTATTTCCAGTTTTTTAAGGAATCTCCACACTGTTCTCCATAGTGGCTGTACTAGTCTGCATTCCCACCAACAGTGTAAGAGGGTTCCCTTTTCTCCACACCCTCTCCAGCATTTATTGCTTGTAGACTTTTGGATAGCAGCCATTCTGACTGGCATGAAATGGTACCTCATTGTGGTTTTGATTTGCATTTCTCTGATTATGAGTGATGTTGAGAGTTTTTTCATGTGTTTGTTAGCCATCTGTATGTCTTCTTTGGAGAAATGTGTGTTTAGTTCTTTGGCCCATTTTTTGATTGGGTCATTTATTTTTCTGGAATTGAGCTGCAGGAGTTGCTTGTATATTTTTGAGATTAACTCTTTGTCAGTTTAATGCTATTTTTAGAAAGGAAGAAACTGAGACTTTGAAATGTCGCCTGATATATGTTGTCACATAGTAAATGACGACGTCAGAATTTAAACTCATTTTGAAGCCAAAGATCAGGTGCTTAACTTTTATATTATGTTGCTTCCTCAGGTCTTATCCATTTTGTAATCAGAGCAGGCATAGTATATGAGATTCTACAATAATGAGATCCTACAAGCATTAAGATACACGAATTAAAACTGTGAGTCTTTAATTATAAGTAATTCTAAGCTTTGTTAGTTACTTAAATTTAATTTATGCCAATATCTTCCAGAAGCTAAACATTTAATAAGGTGTGGCTAATGACTATAAAAAGTACCTGTCTTTCAAAATGTTTATACCTTATTTCTATATGAACTCTCCTCAAGATAAATAGGAATTTTTTAATACTCTGTCATTTCCAGGTTATCTGTAGCAATGTTGCTTTTGATTTAAGGGCTACAAAATACATTAATTATGATGATTAGTCTACAGCATATTTATAATACTGTAACCAATAAGAATTTCATGTTATAGTCAATTTTAATTAAACACAGGTAATGGGAGTAACAGTGGAAACAGTGTCAAACTTTATTTTTTTGGGCTCCAAAATCACTGCGGATGCTGATTGCAGCCATAAAATTAAAAGACACTTACTCCTTGGAAGGAAAGTTATGACCAATCTAGATAGTATATTAAAAAGCAGAGACATTACTTTGCCAACCAAGGTCCGTCTAGTCAAAGCTATGGTTTTTCCAGTGGTCATGTATGGATGTGAGAGTTGGACTGTGAAGAAAGCTGATCGCTGAAGAATTGATGCTTTTGAACTGTGGTGCTGGAGAAGACTCTTGAGAGTCCCTTGGACTCCAAGGAGATCCAACCAGTCCATTCTGAAGGAGATCAATCCTGGGTGTTCATTGGATGCTAAAGCTGAAACTCCAATACTTTGGCCACCTCATGTGAAGAATTGACTCACTGGAAAAGACTCTGATGCTGGGAGGGATTGTGGGCTGGAGGAGAAGGGGACGACAGAAAATGAGATGGCTGGATGGCATCACCGACTCGATGGACATGAGTTTGAGTGAACTCCGGGAATTGGTGATGAACAGGGAGGCCTGGCATGCTGTGATTCATGGGGTCGCAAAGAGTTGGACACGACTGAGCGACTGAACTGAACTGAATGGGATTCTTTGCACTCTCGTGATAAAAACTCTGGGTGAGGACTCTTTAGTTTACTCATTTAAAAATATTTGTATTATCTCCTAAAATAATACATGGTATGTTCCAAAAATTAATAGTCTTTAAAATGTAATAAATACCAATAGTTTTCTCTCCCTTTTCTTCCTACCTCTCATCCTACATTCTAGAAGTCAACCCTCTTAACCGTTTTAGTAGTATTCCCTGGCATTTACCTATTTTTTCTTGGATTTATAGATATTTGGCTATTTTTAAAATTTATTGAAAATATTAGCTATTGAACTTATCTGATCAGGGGAGAAGGGCTGTGTTGTGTGGGTGAGACAGTAAATTTTTAAAAAACCAGACCATGCCAAATGTTGGCAAGGATGTGGAGGAATTGAAACTCCCATGCACTACAGGTGGTAATGTAAAATGGTACATCTGTTTTAGAAAAGAATTTGACAATATCTCAAAAAGTTAAATGTGTGCCAACCGCATGATCCACCCATTCCATGCCTAGATATTTTATGCAACAGAAATAAATCATTTATTCATTCAAAGGGGCTTCCCTGATGGCTCAGATGGTAAAGAATCAGCCTGCAATGCAGGAGAGCTGAGTTCAATCCCTGAGTTGGGAAGATCCCCTGGAGGAGTAAACGGCAACCCACTCCAGTATTCTTGCCTGGAAAATCCCATGGACAGAGGAGCTTGGTAGGCTACAGTCCATGGGGTCACAGAGAGTTGAACATGACTTAGTGACTTTCACTTCACATGCATTCAAAGGGGCTTCCCAAGTAGCACTAATGGCAAAGAACCCGCCTGCAATGCAGTAGAGACACAGGTTCAATCCCTGGGTTGGGAAGATCCCCTGGAGGAGGGCATATATCCAGTATTCTTGGCTGGAGAATCCCATGGACAGAGGAGCCTGGCAGGCTATGGTCCATAGGGTTGAAGAGAGTGGGACATGACTGAAGTGACTTAGCATGCAGGCACATATACATTCATTCAAAGACTTATTCATGAATGTTCATAGCAATTTTATTCGTAATAGCAGCCAAGTGGTAACATCTCAGATGTCTATCAACAGGTAAATGAAAATAAGCTATGATATATGCACATCAAGAAATAGTATTCAGCAGTAAAAAGAAACGAACTACTGATACACCCTCCAACATGGTTGACTGTCAACGTGGTTTATGTTGGGTGAAAGAATCTAGGCAAAAAAGAGAACATATTTGAAGATTCTGTTGACATAGAATTCTAGGAAATGCAAACAGATCTATAGTTGACAGAAAGCAAATCATTGGTTGCCCTGGGGATTAGTAGGCGGAGAAGTAGGAGAGGGGGATTACAAAGGGACATGAGAAAATTTTGGGGAATGATAGATATGTTCATTGTCTTGATTGTGGAATTGATTTCATGGGTGCATATTAATACATATATAATAATTGTGCAATTTAAATATGTCCAATTTATATGTATCAATTGTATATCAACAAAACTATCAAAAATAATTTCAAAGCTATAAAGCTATCTCTAATTGCATTCAGCCTGAAGAGGAGAAGGGGACGACAGAGAATGAGATGGCTGGATGGCATCACCGACTCGATGGACATGTTTGAGTGAACTCCGGGAGTTGGTGATGGACAGGGAGGCCTGGTGTGCTCTGATTCATGGGATCACAAAGAGTTGGACATGACTGAGCGACTGAACTGAACTCATAAAACACATGTATTATGTGTAAAATATTTCTTTAGCAATCCTTTCTGGGCGGCAAAAACTCTCATAGCTCCAGATAGTGGTTTTGTTTGCTGCTCTTATAGTCTCTGAACTGTTGCCCTCATATTGGATTGCCTTCAGATCAGCTCTTCAGGGGTTTTCCAGCCTGTCCTTCCAATTTTTATTCTACAAGGTGTTTATTTCAAATTCATTTCCCTGCAGACCTTAGGCTAGTTTTGCCGTTCAAACAAGATAATGGACTCTGGGAACGAATAGGAGCCTCATATGTTGTAGAAGTTGCATAAATGTTTATGAATGAATGAATGGTTTTTATGAACAGAAAGTCACTACCATCATTCACTACCCAGAATGTCAAGGTAAGAGAATCAAATCAAAATCAAGTCAAATTATGTTTCAGGATGTTTTTAGGTAAGATCAAGGATCAGAGAATCTATTTTCAAGGCTTCCAGCAAAATTCTTCTGCTGCACAAAGTCCACATTGGAAATGTGCTAATATCCTGAATGAATGTTTTATTACTTTTGAATGGAGAATTAGATCAGAAATGACAAGAAATCTTCTGCCTCCTTTCTCCCAAACTCTAGATGTATATATCCAGCTTCCTCCTTACATATCCACTTGGAGGTCTAAAAAACATCTCAGACTCTATGGGTTCTAAACTGAATTCCTAATCTTTACCCCTCAAATCAGTTCCATTCACAATTTTTTTTAAATCTCAATTGATGACAGTTTCATTATTCCAGTTTCTCAGGCACTAGCCTTGGAGTAATCTTTAAGTGCCCATTTTATCTTACCTGCACACCCATTTCAGCCCCTTCATGTTACTATCCACCCCAAGTCATCATATATCTTGCCTGGATTATGGCACTTACTTCTAATGGGTCTTTCTACTTGTTCCTCTTAGTCCCCGATAGTCTACTGTCTTTACTGCAGACAATATG
The DNA here is from genome assembly GCF_049115385.1 of Moschus berezovskii. NCBI lineage: Eukaryota > Metazoa > Chordata > Mammalia > Artiodactyla > Moschidae > Moschus > Moschus berezovskii. The sequence goes on from NC_142469.1 coordinate 69,610,514, forward strand.
ATCTTTTAAAAATGTACATCATATCAGAGACTTCCCTAGTGTTCCAGTGGCTAAGACTCTGAGCTCCCATTGCAGGGGGCCCAGGTTTGATGCTTGGTCAGGGATCTAGATTCCACATGCTGCAAATAAAAATCCCACATACTGCAGTAAAGATTGAGGATCCCACATATTGCAACCAAGACCTGGCACAGCCAAATAAATAAATAAATATTTTAAAAACTGTAGATTATATCGGAGCACTGCTGTGCTCGAAACTCAGCGGTGGTGCCCCATTTGACTCAGAGTAAGTCCATGGTCTCACTTGCCCCAGCATCTCCTCTGACCTCCTCTCCTATAGTTCATCCTAGACTGAAGTGACTTAGCATGCATGCATGCATTGGAGAAGGAAATGGCAACCCACTCTAGTATTCTTGCTTGGAGAATCCCAGGAACAGAGGAGCCTGATGGGCTGCCATCCTTGAGGTCACACAGAGTTGGACACGACTGAAGAGACTTAGCTGCAGCAACAGCAGTCTCTCGTGGCCCCACACTGGCATTTGCTTTCTTGCAAGCTGCCAGGTAGGCCCTACCTTAGGGCCTATGCTGCAGTCATTTCTTCTGCCCAAACACTTCTTTCTCCAGAATCTGCTTAGCTAATTTCTTTACCTGTTTTAGGTGACATCCCTACACCCCCACCACATCTTGTCCTACTCTACTCTTTCTTTTTTCCTTATCCTTCATTTAAGTTGATTATTTACTGTCTAGCTTTCCCTACTAGAATATAAGAATCACAGATCAAGAATCTTGGTTTAATTAACAGGTATACCTGTTAAAGCTTCTAGAGTACGTGTGAGACATATAGTGGGTGCACAGCAAATGTTTGTTGGAAGAACTGACAGCATTGTCTTAGAAAAAATACAGGATATAAAATGTTAGTGTTTTCCCTCTTTTCAGAGGCTAGTACACAAAAGATTGTAGCTATATTAATATAAAGGAATTAAGTTAGATCTAACTTAGCTAGGAAAAAACATATAATTGTATGATCTTAGTATGTTTAGAATTTACATATATTTTATCTCATACCATCTGTATTTAAAGAGTGTTTTTAATACTGGGAAATCTATATTTTAAATGAGACTCAGTGATCTCAAGATTATTATAGATAATAATTGAGCTATGTATGTGGTGGTTAGTAAAAAGAAATGGTATGCCCCAAATGTCTGGGTAAACTGCTAGTCAGAAACACATATGTACTGAAGGCAAATTTCAAGTGGTGAATTTCAACCCATACATATTGAAGGCAGATTTCAAATATCTTATTTTGGACTACAATTTGGAAAACAGTTTGTTAGATAATTGATCCAAGGTACTGATGCCTTACATTCTTATCAAAAGGAAATAAAAGCATTGCTATGGAAAAGGGTGATAGAAAAAACTTTAGTAACAAATAAAGACACTAGGCGATCAGGAGGGACACTGGTCTTCTAGTGTGCTCCCCTCCCAGCAACCCTGCTGCTCACCCCTGGTGTCTCTGGGAAAAACAGCCCAGGGCTGAGGTTTATTGATCTTTCACTTCAAAAATAAGCAAACAAGAAATCAGAGAAACGATTTCCAAACAACAGGACTCAATAGGGACTCTGATTGGTCAGCTTTCAAATCAGCGCCCTGAAATGGAAGATGGTCATGGAAACACATTCTAGATGAGCACTGGATAGCTAAGGTTATGTGACATGTGAACATTTTGTTTTCACACTCATGTGTTAGGAATGGTCATTTGAGAAACAAAGAGCTGATTTATCAAATAATTCTAGTGGAGTTCTCTAATGCAATAATTATTCCTAGTAGGTTTAACATATTTTAATTTTAACAACATGATTCCCACCCTACTATTAAGGAAGTAACCATTTGTATAAGGTGAAGTATGCTGTAGTCTAAAAAAATCTGAATTGGGAAGTAAAGTAAAAAAAATAAAGCCCTTAGAGAAGGATCCAAAATTTACTGGGGAGGAAAACAGTTTTTTTGTTTGTTTTTGCCAAGATATTGCAGTTGGGGAACTATGGAAGATACAACTGCTTTGGTTTAATGAGGTTTCAGAGTTTTGAGATTCTTTTGTAATGTCTCTGGAGCCCCTGCTGTGAAAATGGCAGGACAATATGGAACCTTGAAAGTCCAAGTAATCATAACTGGAAAGAACAGAGCCCAGCAGCTGGTAAAGGCTATTAGATATTAGAGCAGCATATTCATTTGGCAATGGAAGCAGAATGGGAAGCAAGAGAAGCTCTTTATTTGCTGGCAGTTACTGAATAACAAGCTGTACATTTCCAGTCACTTTGAGAAGAGTGAGCCTTACCATGGGGAGGGCCCACCAGATGCCAAGTGGTCACAGGGAAAAGTGAAACGTAACTGAACAGTCAATATCTCATTTGTTGTAAAACACCCAATCCCACTGACAGTGCAAAGAGTGGAGGAAATGTTGGAAATCACTTATGCCAGTTGTTGAAGCACTGATCTTCTTTCTTGGTATAAAGCAGAAAAAGTACTAGACATGATTTTCATAAATATGCATTTGTCATTACTTTGTAACTGAAAAGAAAGGAAATTCAATTAATGACCTACCCTTTAAACTTCAGTTTTTATGATCAAAAGAGCAGCCATGAAAGCTCATTTAATCCAGGAGGTTTTTCTCTTGGCTAGTGTCTGGAGAGGTGTCAAGGCTGCAAGATGTTAACTGCAAGAGAGGAGACGAATTCAGGTGAGAAATAAAATCAATTATATTCACGATTACTGAGCCCCAAAACTATTTTTGACTTATTGTAAGATAAAAAGTACCAAGAAGCAAACTACAAGTAAATATTTATATAGAAGAGGATTAAGGACAGTGATCAACCATAACATAAATATTGATTGTAGGAATGTAAAACCTCGGCAAGTTTCTTAATCACAAATAAAGAATAGGACACTGCATTTTGCCTTTCTTCAATGAGAAAGATCATTATTCCTAATGAGTTTTTCTTTTCAGTTATTCAGAGTTCAGGAAATGTTCCTTTATTCTGTTCTGTCAGTAACCAAGAGTTACATTTCTGCTTTTCTTCCTTAAAGTCCTTGATTTTTTTTCCTTTCGAACTGGCTTCATAATCTTATCTTCCTATGATATATCACCTATCTTTTCTCCAGCCTGATTCAATCTTTCCAGTTTCTGATCTTTCTGCACTGTGGGGAATTTGTTTCAGAACCTGCTGGACTTTCTCACATCCCTCATTTCTTTCAAAGTTGTTTTTTTTCTCTCTGTGTTGACATGGGCTACCCAGGGAGCGCAGTGGTAAAGAATCCACCTGCCAATGCTGGAGACTCAAGAGACTTGGGTTTGATCCCTGAGTTGGGAAGCTCCCCTGGAAAAGGGAGTGGCTACCCTCTCTAGTATTCTTGCCTGGAAAATTCCATGGACAGAGAGCCTGTTGGGTCACAGTTCACAGGGTCACAGAGTCAAACACTACTGAACACACATAAGTTGTGTTGACATACTGCACCCTTCCACTTAAGATAATATCTCAAGTTCACAGTGATCAAGCATCCCATATTTCAGTCCTCAAAAATTCTTGTAGCTAGAACTGAATAAAAAAGGGTCAAGCTGATGGCTGGAAAGTTCTGAATCATCTGTCATATTCATCAGACATGAATTGCACCTTTGGATGTCCAATTTATTTCAAAATTTACAAAATTCTCCTACTGGAAAAAGTTTCTATTCCCTGAAAGACTGTAAAGGGTACCTAGAACAGTTCTTTGCTCGAGAAGATAAAAAATTTGGGAAGATGGAATTATGAAGTTGCCTGAACAATGGCGGAAAGTAGTGGAACAAAATGAAAAATACATTGTTCAATAGAGTTCTTGGTGAAAACGAAAAAAAAAAAAAAAGGTGGGGAGGGGAGAAGCTAAGACAATTACCAGCCAGGAAACTTTTTAAGGAAACTTTCATGATATAGTCTTAGTTCGGATAACAAATGAAGCTGTGTACTTATTTGATGGTAGTGGTGTGTTGATAAATATTTAACCACTGGTCCTCCAGTGGGGCAGGTGTAGTGGGAGAGCTGCAAGCATATCAGTGCATGGACTGGTGTGAGACACTTTATGACGCTAAGAGTAAGTATTTCTATACCTACTTTAAATTTTGCACATACTTTAGGCGCTGATGTGCATGTAGTTCAGTTCAGTTCAGTTCAGTCGCTCAGTCATGACAGCATGCCAGGCCTCCCTGTCCATCACCAAATCCGGGAGTTCACTCAAACTCATGTCCATCAAGTCGGTGATGCCATCCAGCCATCTCATTCTCAGTCGTCCCTGTCTCCTCCCACCCCCAATCCTTCCCAGCATCAGACTCTTTTCCAGTGAGTCAACTCTTCGCATGAGGTGGCCAAAGTATTGGAGTTTCAGCTTTAGCATCAGTCCTTCCAATGAACACCCAGGATTGATCTCCTTTAGAATGGACTGGTTGGATCTCCTTGCAGTCCAAGGGACTCTCAAGAGTCTTCTCCAGCACCACAGTTCAAAAGCATCAATTCTTCAGCAATCAGCTTTCTTCACAGTCCAACTCTCACATCCATACATGACCATGGGAAAAACCATAGCCTTGACTAGACGGACCTTGGTTGGCAAAGTAATGTCTCTGCTTTTTAATATGCTATCTAGGTTGGTCATAACTTTCCTTCCAAGGAGTAAGCGTCTTTTAATTTCCTGGCTGCAATCAGCATCTGCAGTGATTTTGGAGCCCAAAATAATAAAGTCTGACACTGCTTCCACTGTTTCCCCGTCTATTTCCCATGAAGTGATAGGACCAGATGCCATGATCTTAGTTTTCTGAATGTTGAGCTTTAAGCCAACCCTTTCACTCTCCTCTTTCACTTTCATCAAGAGGCTTTTGAGTTCCTCTTCACTTTCTGCCATAAGGGTAGTGTCATCTGCATATCTGAGGTTATTGATATTTCTCCCAGCAATCTTGGATTCCAGCTTGTGCTTCTTCCAGCCCAGCATTCCTCATGATGTACTCTGCATATAAGTTAAATAAGCAAGGTGACAATATACAACCTTGACGTACTCCTTTTCCTATTTGGAACCAGTCTGTTGTTCCATGTCCAGTTCGAACTGTTGCTTCCTGACCTGCATACAGGTTTCTCAAGAGGCCGGTCAGGTGGTCTGGTATGCCCATCTCTTTCAGAATGTTCCACAGTTTATTGTGATCCACACAGTCAAAGGCTTTGGCATAGTCAATGAAGCAGAAATAGATGTCTTTCTGGAACTCTCTTGCTTTTTTTGATGATCCAGTGGATGTTGGCAATTTGATCTCTGGTTCCTCTGCCTTTTCTAAAACCAGCTTTCAAGGGATAATTAGTCCCAAATGATTACTGCTAGAATTTAAGCTCCACTGGGGCAGGGAATGCAGTCTGTTCTTTTCACTGATGTGTCTTAAGAGTCTAACATAATTTGTGCTTAGTTGTTCAGTTGTGTCTGACTCTCTGTGGCCCTTTGGACTGTAGCCGGCCTGCCTCCTCTGTCCATGGATTTTTCAGGGAAGGATACTGGAACGGGCTTTTATTTCCTTCTCTAGGAGATCCTCCCAGCCCAGGGATCTAACCCGCATATCCTGTTGTTGTAGCTAAAACAGAAATGAGTGAACAGCCTTTGGCACATACCAGTCAAACAGGCCTACAAGAGTAAAACAATCTTGGTTATTCTTTAGCTGTTACTAATAGCAAACACTTGTAGTTGGGCTTGTCCTTCACAAAGCTAATTACTCTCTGACTTCATATAGATTATACTCTTCACCTGGCATTCTTTTCCCCCTATACTCTCTTGTAGTATTGTGCATTTCAGAAAGAAGGTCATGGGCTGATAACTTCAGGGACATAAGACCAGTTGCTGAGTTGCCTGATGCCAGCTGTGGCCATTTTGAAACTTTGCAAGAGAAAAAAAAAAAGCAAGACCTTCAAGAGATATAAAACCTCTCCCTGTTCCCTGAGAAAGGGTGGCACAGTTCTTGAGGCACTAGCCTGCTGTGTTTCCCTTATGCCTGGCAAAAATAATAAAGCTACTCTTTTCTATTTCCTCCAAATTCTATCTCCATATTTCTATTTGGTATGGGTGGACAGGGAGTCAAGATTTTGGCAACGCTCTGTCTCCTGCATTGCAGGTGGATTCTTTAGCCACTGAGCCATCAGGGAAACCCTAGGGCTTCCTAATGTGCACATAATTGGGGCACATTAATTGTTGAGTGAATTAATCAGATTACTTCAAAGAATTTTGAATTTTTTTCCTGTCTCAAATTTATGTTCTATCTCAAAGTTAGTGTATTTTGTCTTATAGTTTTAAAGAGAAAATATAAAAACAAATGTTTAGAATTGAACATATAATGAGAACTAACCACTCAGTCTTAAACTTATTTTATTCTTTTATGGGAGGGTCAAGGATGAGAGTTTTAACTTCAATATTCTTTGGTTAAAATTTTTCATAGCTGATATTTGCAATATTGTTGATTTATTGATTTCTATTTTATTTCATTTATTTTGTCAGTGCAGTCTCTCTAGGCTGGAGTACATGTATTTTTTTTCATGGTTGTATTATATTTTATTAAATAGCATCATTCCTTAATTTGTTCAGACCTCTGCCCCCCACTATTAGTGGGAAGTTTTCTCTGGTTGTTGTTTTGTTTTTTTTTAATTGGAGGATAACTGTTCCACAATGCTGTGCTGGTTTCTGCCATACAACAACTCGAATCAGCCACAACATTACATATGTCCCCTCCCTTCTAAGCCTCCCCCTACACGGCCATCCCACCCCTCCAGGCTGGCACAGAGCACCAGGCTGGGCTCCCTGTGCTGCACAGCCAGCTTCCCACCAGTTATCCATTTTACACATGATAGCTGCTTTCTCAGTTCAACCTATTCTCTCCTTCCCTGACCCCCACCCCCGTGTCCACAGATCTGTTCTCCATGTCTCCATTCCTGCTCTGCAAATAGTTTCATCGGTACCATTTTCCTAAATTCCACATATATGCATTAATATACAATATTTGTTTTTCTCTTTCTAACTTCATTTGTGCAACAGGCTCTAGCTTCATCCACCTCAGTTCAACTGATTCACATTTATTCCTTTTTATGGCTGAGTAACATTTTTTTGTACATGGTGGTGGTTTAGTTGGTAAGTTGTATCTGCCTCTTTGTGACCCCATGGACTATAGCCCATCAGGCTCCTCTGTCCATTGAATTCTCCAGGTAAGAATACTGAACTGGGTTACCATTTGCGTCTCCATGGGATTTTCCCAATCCAGTGATTGAATCTTTGTCTCCTGCATCACAGGCAGTCTCCTGCATTGCATTACTGACTGAGCCACCAGGGAAGCCCTCATTGTATATGTGTACTACCACTTCTTTATCCATTCATCTGCTGATGGACATCTAGGTTGCTTCCATATCCTGGCTACTATGAATAGTGCTGCAATGAACCCTGGGATACATGTATCTTTTTGAATTATGGTTTTCTTGGGGTATATGCCCAGTAGTAGGATCACATGTATTTTTAAAGTCAAGATGTATTTAATCTTTCAAAAAACTATTATGCATATTGTTAAGCTGGGAAAATATCAAAGTCTCAGCTTATAGTAAACATACTCAAAGTTCTAAAGGTATAATAAAAAGGATTAGAGAGAAGAGATAGAATCTATTCAATTTACCCTTAAGCCATTTCTGATTTCTTCATACCTCTTAGGCTTTGGGTGTACAAAGTTAGAATTTTAAACAGATATATTCAGGGTCCGTCTAGCCAAGGCTATGGTTTTTCCAATGGTCATGTATGGATGTGAGAGTTGGACTGTGAAGAAAGCTGATCGCCGAAGAATTGATACTTTTGAACTGTGGTGCTGGAGAAGACTCTTGAGAGTTCCTTGGACTGCAAGCAGATGCAACCAGTCCATTCTTAAGGAGATCAGTCCTGGATGTTCATTGGAAGGACTGATGCTAAAGCTGAAACTCCAATACTTTGGCCACCTCATGCGACGAGTTGACTCACTGGAAAAGTCTCTGATACTGGGAGGGGTTGGGGACAGGAGGAGAAGGGGACGACTGAGAATGAGATGGCTGGATGGTATCACCGACTCTGTGGACATGAGTTTGAGTGAACTCTGGGAGTTGGTGATGGACAGGGAGGCCTGGTGTGCTATGATTCATGGGGTCCCAAAGAGTCGGACACGACTGAGCGACTGAACTGAACTGAACTGATGGTCATTGCATATTTAGTTTTTTAAAGAAACTGCCAAACCATTTCCCAGAGTACCTGTACCATTTTACATTTTCGCCAGAAATATGAATGGTCCAATTTCTCTACATCTTCACTAGCACTAAAGTCACTAATTTTTATTTTAGCTATTCTAGCAGGTGTGTGGTAGTATCTCATTGTGGTTTTGATTTGCAGCTCCTAACAGCGAACGTATTTTCACGTGTTTATTTGTTATCTTTGTATCTTCTTTGTGAATGTACCTTCATATCTTTTACCCGTCTAATTAGATTGTTTACTTGTTTTTCTTATTTTTGAGTTTTGCAAGCTTATTAATTTCAAATTCCAATTTCTTGATAGTATATTGGACACAAATTGATTTTTGTGTATTTACCATGTATCTTGTGACCTTGCAATAATTGTTAGATCCAGGAGTTTTGTTTTATTCATTTATTTATTTTTTAATTTTTTAAATACAAATTTATTTTAATTGGAGGCTAATTACAATATTGCATTGGTTTTGCCATACATTGACATGAATCAGCTATGGGTGTACATGTGTTCCCCATCCTGAACCCCTCTCCCACCTCTCTCCCCAAACCATCCCTCTGGGTCATCCCAGTGCACCAGCCCCGAGCACCCTGTCTCATATATCGAACCTGGACTGGCGATTATTGCGGAGGGAAGGTCTATATGATTTTCTATATAGATAAACATGTAATCTGTAAACAAGGACAGTTTTATTTCTTCTGTCTCAATGTTTTCTTTATTCTTGTGTTATCATACTAAACTAGGACTTTCAGGAGATCCAACCAGTCCATCCTAAAGGAAATCAGTCCTGAATGTTCATTGGAAGGACTGATGCTGAAGCTGAAACTCCAATACTTTGGCCACCTGATTTCAAGAACTGACTCATTTGAAAAGATCCTGATGATTGAACGCTGGAGGAGAAGGGGATGACAGAGAATGAGATGGCTGCATGGCATCACCGACTCTATGGACATGAGTTTGAGTGGACTCCGGGAGTTGGTGATGGACAGGGAGGCCTGGTATGCTGCAGTCCATGTGGTCGCAGAGTTGGATACGATTGAGCGACTGAACTGAACTGAGGACTTTCACTATGATGTAGGATAGGGGTGGTGAGAGGGGCCATCCTTGTCTTGTTAATGTCTAGAGCAGAAAGAGTCCAATTTCCCACCATTAAGTAGAATGACTTCAGGGTTTTGTGGATGCTCTTTATCAAGTTGAAGGATTCCATTCCTCTCACTCCTAATTTTCTAAAAGTTTTTTTTCAGAAATTATTTCTCCAAGTGCTTTTTCAGTCCCATCTCTTTCTTTTCTCCTTCCAGATCTCCAGTGACACAAATATTAGATCATGTATTATAGTCCCACAAGTGCCTGTGTTTCTATTAAATTTTTTATCTGTTTTTTTCCTGTTGTTCTGATTGAGTAATTTCTATCCAGTTCATTCATTCTTTCTTCTGTTCTATCTCTCTCTTTTTATCATAAAAGCTTAATATCTTTAATAGGTAAATGTTTTTTATAAGTAAAAGAAAAACTAGACATCCCCAAGGAAACATGATAGGAAAAAAAAGCAAAGGACATGAGAATAGAAAAATTCACCGAGGAAGAACACAATGGCTAATGAAGATATTTTTTAATGTTCAATCTCATCAGTAATCAAAAAATGCAAATCAAAGGAAGTTTTCATTATTAGACAATAAAATTAGCAAACTGTTGAAATGACATAATACCCTAATACACTGACTGGTGAGAATGTGAATTGGTACAATCTCTCTGTAAAATAATTTAGCAACACATATCAACACTGTTGGAGAAGGAAATGGCAACCCACTCCAGTGTTCTTGCCTGGAGAATCCCATGGACAGAGGAGCCTGGTGGGCTGCTGTCCATGGGGTCGCACAGAGTCGGACACGACTGAAACGACTTAGCAGCAGCAGCATCAGCACCAACACTGTTACAAAAGTACTCATGTTCTTTGACCCAGTAATTCTAATTTGAGGGAATTTATCCCCAGGACACAATTTTGAATATAAGTGGAGTTTTATGCACAAAGATGATAATCTTGTCAAGATTTATAATGCAAAAGACTGCAAATAATCTAAATATTCAATAATAATGGATTAAGTAGATCCTGTAACTCTACATGATGAAATTATATCTATTACAAAGTCTTATTTTAATTTTTATTTCATACTGGAATATAATTAATTTACAATGTTGTCTTAATTTCAGGTGTACATCAGAGTGATTCAATTATGCAAGTAATGCATCTATTCTTTTTCAAACTCTTTTCTCATTTAGGTTATTACAGAATACTGAGCAAAGTTCTCTGCCGCCACTTCCAGTTCATTGATCCTTTCCTCCATTGTCTTCAGAGCCCATTTGCTGTTGAACCCTTTTACTGCACTTTTCAGTGTTGATCACATGGCTGTTGCCTTCCACTCACTGCCCGTGAGGAGGATAGGTGAGGACCCTGTAGGCAGAGTGAGAAGAGCAATCTCATTTGCACAAGGAATGTTGGTCTCAGCTGCCATCACCATATTGATTGGTGGCAAAAAAATCCATTGATTGGAAAGGTCCATAGGCTTTGCAGAGCAATGATTTTTAAAGTCATCAAAGGAGGACTTCCTTGGTGGTCCAGTGTCTAAGACTATAAACTCCCAATTCAGGGGGTCTGAGTTCGATCCCTGGTCAGGGAACTAGATCCCACATGTTGCAACTAAGAGTTCACATGCCCCAGCGAAGATCCTGCATGCCTCAACCAAGATCTGGCACTTCCAAATATGTAAATAAATAACATATTTTAAAAAACAAAGTCCTCAAAGAAGATTGGAGAATTTATCTCAAGGACTCACTGACCCATGGCTAGGAGCCTGTGTAGGGGATGGGGTGACTACCTTGGGTGCCAGTGGCAAGAGGTACAAAGTGTAAAAAATGCCTTCAGCTACCCCTGGCACTCCAGGTACCATAAACAGGAGGAAGCAGCATGTTTGGGATGTGAATACACTGTAGGCAAAACATGGGTCCACATGCACGGCTCGATCCAATCAGCTCAATCCAGAGGGTCAGCTCCAGAACCTGAACTCATCCTGTTCTGATGTGAGTTATCCACAGCCTCATGCCAGGACTGTTCTGGTGCCTAGTCTTGCATGATCCTGCAAAGGGAGAACTATGCTGGACAGTAAGACCAATTTCTTATCAGATTTCCTCCTGAAACTGGTGCCCAGCCATGTGGATCTGGGACAAACACACCCCAAGGTCAAGTTCCAGAGCTCCTCAGAATATCTGCTTGGCCCTCTGTATAGGGGAGAGGGACAGACAGAGTCTTGGAAATGAGACCGGGTGATGGGATCCATGTGGTTCCCAGTTCAGGATCAGGACACCTTTGCCAGGCAGCATTATTGATCAGTTCCAGGCACTTGAGGTCACTAAAGAATACAATCTGCTGAGATTCTTTATCTGTGTCTGAGGGCAAAACTGATCCCAGGTTTCAGTTCTGATTCATTCCTGACTGACTGTGTGTCTTTGGACAAGTCACTGAATATCGCTTGACTTCTGTCCCATCATCTATAAGATGAAGTGATTGACTCAGCAATCAGTCATGTAGTCTAAAGACTCTGCAACCCTATAAGTTTACAGAAAAGTAGATATAATAAAGTCTAGGTAAAAGTCTATGCATGAAGATATGTTTGAGAAAGAAAAATTGTTAATTAACTTTAAAAGTCCCAATCTTGTTAGCACTTAGTAATCAGTTGAGTCTTGCTTTCAGTTAGTTAATTCGGATTCTGTATTTCACATCCCTGGGCTGAGTGGAGGTGAAGACAAGGTTATGGAATGAACACTTCAGAAGCCCAGTTTGAAAGATTCTTTTCCTTAAAAAAAAAAAAAAAATCCATTACTTCACAGATGAGGTTATACACAGGCAGAACTTGCTGCTGGCAGATTATGCATCTACCTTTATGCTGAATTTTTAATACAGGGTCAAAAGAAGGACCCCCAACTTACTTGGAATTTTCCTAAACTAGATAATAAATCCCTAAGGCTTAAATTACAAAGCCCCTAGAAAGGGGATAAAATTTAAGTGTTCTGGTTTCCATAGGCAACACCATCCTCACTGTGAGATGGAAAACTTGGACTGCCTTAGCCTGCTGCCGTGAGTTCATCTGACTTTCCTTATTTGAACTCCATATTCAGAAACAACTATCTGATTAGGATTTTACTTCCTTTTTAGAGTTGCCTTCAGGTCACATCCTGTGACAGTCTATTTCTCATTGTAATTTACAAATCGACTTCCTGATTCTATGCTTCAGTTTCAAAGAACTTGGTTAATGTGTGATGGTCCCTGAGAGACAGTATTATCCTAGTAATCATGACAGATTCAGCTTATAAGCCTAAAAGTGGGAAGCTCCATACCTGAGGTATAGTAAATTCATCAATGTTATGAATGCCAAGACTCTTTAGAGTTCCTTGGACTTCAAAGAGATCCAACCAGTCAATCCTAAAGGAAATCAGTCCTGAATATTCATTGGAAGGACTGATGCTGAGGCTGAAACTCCAATACTTAGGCCATGTGATGCAAAGAACTGACTCATTGGAAAAGACCCTGATGCTGGAAAAGATTGAAGGTGGGAGGAGAAGGGGACGACAGAGGATGAATTGGCTGGGTGGCATCACTGACTCAATGGACATGAGTTTGAGTAAGCTCCTGGAGTTGGTGATTTACAGGGAAGCCTGGTGTGCTGCTGTCCATGGTATTGCAGAGTCAGACATGACTGAGCAACTGAATTGAACTGAACTGATGAATGCCAATGGTGCAGCCTCTTAGAACCAGCCTGCGACAAAGTCCAGCAAGCAGACATTCTCTCTGCATTGCCAGAGTGTCCAGCCACTTCATTCTGATTCCCATTTCAACACTGGCCAGCTAGATTTTGATGCTACTAATTTTAGCCCCCCAAGATGCAACCCTCCAGTAGCATATTTCTAAGAATTATGTGCAATAGTGGATATATACCTCAAATGTCTCTGCACACGCATCGTAAGTCACTCAGTCGTGTCTGACTCTGCGACCTGTTACCCTATGGACTGTAACCCGCCAGTCTCCTCTGTCCATGGGATTCTCCAGGCAAGAATATGGGAGTGGATTGCCATGCTCTCCTTCAGGGGATCGTCCCAACCCAGGGACTGAACCCATGCCTTTTATGTCTCCTGCATTAGCAGGTGGGTTCTTTACCACTATTGTCACCTCTAAGCTTTACAACTTTGTGACTTCAGGACCATCAGCACCTATACTGGAGAGGAGACATCACAGGATTCAAGGTGCTGAAAACCTGGTTTTCTCTTCTCTGAGGAGAAAGCTTTGCCTATGAGCTCTGGTCTGTGACTCCTGAGATCCAGTTCTGCCATGAACTCTCGGTACCATCTTGGAGAAATCATTTAATGCATAAGTCTTGTTTTCCCTCACTTATGATATAAAGAGGTAGGAGGAGACAGTTTTTAATGTCTTTATATCTGTTCAGTTCAGTTCAGTTCCGTGTAGTAGTATTTTTTGTGCTGCCACTCTGGCTATTACAGATTCATGCCTTTTATCTCTTGGAATGTCTTTACCTTTGGATTTGTGTAACTGATTTATTTGTAATGTCCTTTAGCTTATTTATATTTCCACTGTTGGAAGACGAATCAAAAGACTTGTTTATGAATAAACATTAAAAAAATACATTTTAGGTAATTTGTACTATTTTTTCATTTTCAAAAATCATAAGGACACAACACATTTTAAGATAGATTGCTATTATTTTACTTTTTCCAGTACAATGCCCAAATATTACCACTTTGGCCAATGGGAGCTTATTTCTAAGTCCTTTTGCTGTAACAATTTGCATTAATTTTTGAAAAGTTCTTTGCTTTTTAGAACAAAATGTTACTCCAGATCCATCTTTTACTGTCTTTCCTTCAGACAGGATATCAGTCATTTTCCCAGAAAGCCAGCATTCCTTTTAATAGAAAGTAGTTGTTGTTTAGTTGCCAAGTCATATGGGACTCTTTTGTGACCCCATGGACAATAGCCCACCAGGCTCCTCTGTCCATTGGATTCTCCAGGCAAAAATACTGGAGTGAGTTGCCATTTCCTCCTCCAGGAGTTCTTCCCTACCCAGGGATCAAACCCACGTCTCCTGCATTGCAGGTGGATTCTTTACCACTGAACCACCTGGGAAGTCCAATAGAAAGTATCATTAAGACCAAAATGAAAATTCTGTGGATGCAAAGCATGTTTGAGCTTCAGGGATAGCATTGCTTCTAGAGTGTTTCAGTGGTTACTATTTATCTTAGTTCAAGCTGTGATGAAAAATAGATAAGATTTGGTGTTGCAAATATTTATTTTTCACAGTTCTAGAGGTTGGAAAATCCAAGATCAAGGTCCCAGAAGATATGATATCTGGTGAGAGTCAACTTCCTGGTCTGTAGATAGCTCTTGTCTTTCTGTGTCCTTACATGTTTGAAAGAGAGCATTTTCCTTGTCCATTCTTATAAGGGGACTAATCCTATTCATGAGGGCTTCACCCTCAAGGCCTAACTGCCTCCCAAAGGCCCAACCTCCAAATACCATCACACTGGAGACTTAGGCTTCAAAATATGAATTTGGGGAGGATACAGTTATTCAGTCCATAACACAACTAGTAAGACATATAGTATTTTCCAAAAAGCTGAGTTTATATGGATATATCTAATTAAGTACTAGTATTTTAGCATTTCAACTTAACTTCTTTGTATCTGTCACTATGTCTACTTTTCTTTTATGCCAAAAGTTTGCATCTGATGGCAATAACATAATTACTCATTATATTATATATTTCTTTCCTTGTGTGCCTAGTCATGTCTGACTTTCTGTGTTCTCATGGACTGTAGACTGTTGGGCTCCTCTGTCCATGGAATTTTTCAGGAAAGAATACTGGAGTGGGTTGCCATTTCATACACCATGGGCTCTTCCTGACCCAGGGATTGAACTTGAATCTTTTGCATCTCCTGCATTGGCAGGTAGATTCTTTATTATTAGTGCCACCATTATATTATAGAAATCATGATTGTGTATGTGCTCGATTGTGTCCAACTCATCATGACCCTATGGACTGTAGTCCGTCAGATTCCTCTGTCTGTGAAATTTTCCAAGCAAGAATATTGGAGTGGGTTGCCATTTCATCCTCCAAGGGATCTTCCCGGCCCAGGGATCGAACTTGCATCTCCTGCATTGGCAGGCCTGTTTTTTGCCACTGCGCCACCTGGGAAGCCAACCAAGCTACTTAGTTCTGTACTATATGCTCTACAGTGCTCTATAATGATTAGTTGTTAATATAATTATTTTATTAAAAAATAAAAGGTTTAGAAAAACAGTATCAATATTTCTAGTAACACTTGAATATTCAGTGCAGTTCAAACATTTATTCTTATTATCAGAATGTATTATTCTACTAGGATTGAGCAAAATACTACATTCTAGAGTTACTTGAAATAATTGGTTACTAAGTGAGGTGGTGTAAGTATTTATACAATGTTTTAAATTTAAGGAGTAGTATGACACTTCTAAGTACATAGACGAGAATAGATTTTACCCACCATGGGCCTTTCTTCAGTAAAAGTATTTAATTAGAAATATATTGGTTGGGAGTCAGGTTTTCATTCCATTTTGAGAAAGCTAAATGTAATATCTAAAGCTTTTAATATGAGTTTTTTGTTTCAGCATAATCCAGCTCACCAAAAATTAATCAATGTATAGTTGTCAGTGAAGATTCCATGGGGCTTCCCTGGTGGCTCAGACGGTGAAGCATCTGCCTGCGATGAGGGAGACCCAGGTTCGATCCCTGGGTCAGGAAGATCCCTTGGAGAAGGAAATGGCAACCCACTCCAGTAGTCTTGCCTGGACAATCCCATGAATGGAGAAGCCTGATAGGCTATAGTCTGTGGGGTCTCAGAGAGTTGGACACTACTGAGCGACTTCACAAGGACAAGGAAGATTTCATAAATACAAGTTTTGCCAAGAAAACCGATTCTGCCTTTTACTATGAGTATGACCCGCTTCCTATTAGTCATATTGGGGTTTCCCTGGTGGCTAAGTGGTTAAGAATCTACCTACAAATGCAGGAGATGCGAGTTAGATCCCTGGGTGGGGAAGATCACCTAAAGGAGGAAATAACAACCCACTCCAGTATTCTTGCCTGGAAAATTCCATGGACAGAGGAGCCTGGTGAGTCACGGTCCATGGAATCGCAAAAGAATCGGATACAACTTAGCAACCAAGCACATCAGTCATATCAGATATTATATATTTTCATTAGTTGATTCAATTTTTAAATTAACCTTTGGAGACTACTATAGATTCACATGTAATCATGAATAATAACACAAAAACATGCAAACAAAGAGAGGGATCTCATGTAGTTTTTACTCACTTTCCCCCATGGGTAATATCTTGCACAGCTATAGTGCAATTTATCACAGGCAGGATATTAACATTAGAATAGCTGAGATTTCTATCAATACAAGGATCACTCAGGATGCTATTTTATAGTTACATCTACTTCCCCCATCTTATCACCCTCTTAACCCATGGCAACTACTAATCTACTTTCCATTTCTGCAATTTTGTCATTTCATGGGTATTGTATGAATGGAATCACACATCATGTAATCTTTTGGGAATGACATTTTCATTCAGCATGATTCTTTGTATGTTCATATGTTTATTATTAGAAGAAAGAAACTTGAAACATTAGGAAAAACAAACATGATGAATAAAAATAATACATAAATAAGAGCAATTGCTTTTGAGATTGTTAAATTATGCTTAATGATTGAAACTAAAATTATAACCTACTAAATGTAATTCTAAATGTATATGGAGAAAATATTTTAACAATTATGTTACAAATATGAGAGGATAAAGTGATATAAATGGTAATAAGATGTCTACATTTTAGTTTAGCTACTTGTGGAGATCCAACCAGTTCATTCTAAAGGAGATCAGTCCTGGGTGTTCATTGGAAGTTCAGTTCAGTTCAGTCGCTCAGTCATGTCCAACTCTCTGCGACCCCATGAATCACAGCACGCCAGGCCTCCTGGTCCATCACCAACTCCCAGAGTTCACTCAAAGTCATGTCCATCGAGTCGGTGATGCCATCCAGCCATCTCATTCTCCGTCGTCCACTTCTCCTCCCGCCCCCAACCTTTCCCAGCATCAGGGTCTTTTCCAGTGAGTCAACTCGTCGCATGAAGTGGCCAAAGTATTGCAGTTTCAGCTTTAGCATCAGTCCTTCCAATGAACACCCAGGATTGATCTCCTTTAGAATGGACTGGTTGGATCTCCTTGCAGTACAAGGGACTCTCAGGAGTCTTCTCCCACACCACAGTTCAAAAGCATCAATTCTTCGGCACTCAGCTTTCTTCACAGTCCAACTCTCACCTCAAAGGACTGATGCTAAAGCTGAAACTCCAATACTTTGGCTACCTCATGTGAAGAGTTGACTCACTAGAAAAGACTCTGATGCTGGGAGGGATTGGGGGCAGGAGGAGAAGGGGATGACAGAGAATGAGATGGCTGGATGGTATCACGGACTCGATGGACATGAGTTTGAGTGAACTCTGGGAGTTGGTGATGGACAGGGAGGCCTGGCGTGCTGTGATTTGTGGGGTCGCAAAGAGTCAGACACGACTGAGCAACTGAACTGAACTGAACTGAAAATGATGACACAGATTGTGAAAAGTTATATACATGTGAAATAAAAACTATAGCACATATGTAAAAAGCTACTAAAAAACACTATGTAAAGAACAAAATAGAATATTAAAAGAGATTCCAATATTCCAGAAGACAGATAATGGAGCAGAATATATAACTTGGAAATAGACCCACACTAATATGCCCAAATGCTTTTTGACAAAGTGTGAAAGCACTTTGACGAAGAGTAAAACAACTGTCCATTACCTTATTACCAATAAAAGCTTTAACTTTTTAATCAAAATTTGT
Source organism: Moschus berezovskii (assembly GCF_049115385.1). Lineage (NCBI taxonomy): Eukaryota > Metazoa > Chordata > Mammalia > Artiodactyla > Moschidae > Moschus > Moschus berezovskii. The sequence continues at coordinate 69,628,791 of NC_142469.1, forward strand.
TATTTTTCATATTTTGCCTTCTTAATAAGTTAAAACTTCATTATGTCAATCAATTGGTGTGCTATCTTTCAAAATAAGGTATATTTTGAAAGCCCAAAATATTGAACATCATTTAAAATCTACAAATATATATGTGTATATGATTCATTGCACTTTACTATAGATAACCAAAGGTCTTTGTAAAACAAAAATTGTCTCAGAATAAGAACTTTTTGACAGCTGGGTATATTTTTCATTTTCTGTTTGATACCTTTTTCTAGATTAGGATCCTTTAGTTTAAATGAAGCTCCCCATTTCTGTCCAATAGACTGGCAATCCTCTGAATTTAAACCAAAGAGTCATTTATTCTAATTAATTTCTAGCTACTCAAATGCACTCTCTGTAGTAGATAAACTAAATGCTACTTCTGCAAAGTTTACATAGAAGATCATCTTTACTTTTAGGATTGTTTAATTTGGAGATTTATGAATTTAATCTCTATTTTGTTATTACAGTTTAAGTTCAACTTACAGATATTTTTATTTGTAAGTCTAGCATTTAAAAAAGATTGTTTCTTTTTACAATTGTATTCAGTCTAACAGGTACAAACAAATCTTACCACGTTTAGAAATTTAAAACATATTTGATTTCTTTCTCAAGTTCTTTAATTTTCCAACTGTAAACACAGCCTCCCTGAATATAAATCACAGTCATCAACTTTCCTTCAGTACCACGGTCATTACTTAACGAAGCCAGGAATTGTCCTCTGGCCTTTATCTCTGTGATAAATTGACATTCCCCCCTGCTTTTTTTGTTTCTGACAGAGTTATATCAGGGGGTGAACTAATTTGCAACACACCATATCTGAGAGATTCTCCCTCCTTAATGAGAACATTTAACCAAGCAAATATGTCTCTCCCTTCTCTGGACAGTTATTTCTTGATGAATTTTAACTTGTGTGTAAACCACATCAAAGTTCTAACTTCTTCACTTAATAGCTTCACGTCTCTGTCAAATAAATCCCCATGACTACTAATTTTTGAATTGCCAGTGATCTGCTCTCACTTGTCTCAGTCTACCTGGAAATAGGTCCCTTGGTTAGGGGTTAAAGGAGCCAGATATCCTTCATCTGTATCACTTAGACTAATTTCACTTCTTACAATATTTTTTCCCCAAATATTGGCAAGTATTCCATCATCAGCCATGGCAATATTTTTCTCTATTTTACTTCCTAAACAGGCATGCTGAGTCAAAGATTAAGTAGGAGAGATAATACCAATCCCCTCTCAATTCAGTCCATCTTGTTGCTCTTGATGTTCTACATTTTCACCTGTGGGGCACCATGATTTGTTTTGAAATAGCCCCCAGAGTTCCTTCTGAATACAACACACGCATTTAGATGAACAACGGGGACAAGTCCAGACTGTTTTCTCATCTTTAGATTTTGCCTCTTAGAACAGAGTTTTGTTTGTTACCTGCTTTTACTTAAAAATTCATGTACACCCTACCTTGCTCTCTGAGCCAGATTGCACAACTGACCTGTGAATTTGGTTGTTTACAATTATTTGGGTTTGGGGAAGTATCTCACAGAAATAGGTGAGGATTATAGAGTTCTCTTCACAACTTTCCTAGGTGACATTGAATTCAGAACTCAAATGAACTTTGCCACATCTGCAAGCATTTCTTATCATCAGGGTGTAAAGCCAGTCATACAAACTACTGTGAGCACAGTCTCTCCATTGAAGCGATCCAATCACACCTTGTGAAAGGATGACTCAAGTCTTGGATTCAGCTCACTCTGGCTATATTGGGGATGGATACACTGGAATTCATTGGAATCAAGTTTCAGCTGCCATTCAGGAGAGCAAAAAGCTTCTGGGCTTATTAGATTTTTACATCTGCTTATGAAAAAATGGGCAATGTCACTAAAATAATTCTAGCCAATTCATAAATTTTACTAATTCATAATTTTACTTGGGTAACATATATTAGGTTTTAAAAAAAAACAAAAAACCTCTGCTGCTGGTCAGAAATCAAGAGAACTGAACACTGGAGTCTTTTGATTAAATTCTACGTAATGCTCCCTGGAGTGTTTTCCCATTCAGGACAATAACCAACTCTGGAGTGTGGACTAGAACCAATTTCTCTCTCTCTCATATATACACACATACAAAGAGAAAGAGAGAGACAGCATTGTCTCTATATTGAAGTATTTTAAAGTAAATATTGAGATTTCAACAAGGAAAAGGAAAAACACTGGTGAGGGCTCAGCAAGGTGAATCAAAGATTTTTAAAGTGTGAGAGGCGGGAAGGTTTTCAGAGGAGACTGTGAGGGCATGGGGGACTTCTGATTCAAGATCTACCATGTTGGAGAAGCAGAGCTGGGGAGACAGGTCACCCTTGATTCTGTGCACGTGGAGAATCAAATCCAATAGCCTAGGTTTGACCTGGAAGGACAGCTGCTGTGCTGAGTACCTAGGTTGGGTGGTCATTCAGTCGTCAGGTATTGAATATTACCTGTAAATCAGAAATAATACTGGATCCAGAGAATTCAGAAAATAAGCAAGGTCTTTCTGGAGGAGGGAAGAGGAAAAAAAAAACACAACAGTACTTGAGCCCTTTTTGTTTGCTTAGTTGCTTAGTCAGGTCTGACTCTTTTGTGACCCCCATGAAACTGTAGCCCATCAGCCTCCTCTGTTCATGGGATTTCCCAGACTTTAATACTGGAGTGGGTTGCCATTTCCTTCTCCAAGGGATCTGCCCGACCCAGAGATTGAACCCACGTCTCCTGCATTGGCAGGAAGATTCTTTACCACCAGGGAAGCCCATAGATGTGTGGACATATATGTAAATATGTGGATATGTAAATATGTAAATACATGTGGACATATATTTGTGCATTGATGCATACATGCAGGGGCTTCCCAGATGACACTAGTGGTAAAGAGCCCACCTGCCAATGCAGGAGACATAAGAGATGCGGGTTCAATCCCTGGGTCAGGAAGATCCCCTGGAGGAGGGCAAGGCAACCCACTCCAGTATTTTTGTCTGGAGAATCCCATGAACGAGAAGCTTGCTGGGCTACAGCCCACAAGGTCCCAGAGTCAGACACAACTGAAGCAACTTAGCACGCACACATGCAAGTTTATATGCGTGTATGTACGTGTATACATATAAATAGATATATGTGATATGTATATATATAATTTATTTATTACAAATATATTATGTGCATATGTAATTTTAAAGATAGGGAAATTGAGATATAAAGAAATTGAATCATTCATCTCCCAAGCTTATCAGTCTATAGAGTTTGATAGGCTAGTTCTCCTGATTGTAAGGTTAGTAATTTTTCTGCTTAACCACAGCAGAACCATTATATGCATTAAGACACTTCCATGATAGCATTTAGATCTCTTAATCAAATAAGCTAGGCCGTATTGAAGCTATCTTAAATCATATAATCTGAATTTTTAATAGCTGTGAGGAAAAAAAATCCCAAAAGTTTCCACTGAGTGCTTTAGTGGCTATAAGCACCCACTGAAATATTTTATTCAATTACTATTTAATTTTGTTGCTTAGATACATTTGAAATTACCTCACTTTTGGTAACTCATAGTTTTCATGCAAATTCAGTTCAGTTCAGTTCAGTTCAGTTCAGTCACTCAGTCATGTTCGACTCTTTGCGACCCCATAAACTGCAGCACGCCAGGCCTCCCTGTCCATCACCAACTCCCGGAGTCCACCCAAACCCATGTCCATCGAGTTGGTGATGCCATCCAACCATCTCATCCTCTGTCATCCCCTTCTCCTTCTGCCCTCAATCTTCTCCAGTATCAGGGTCTTTTCAAATGAGTCAGCTCTTCGCATCAGGTGGCCAAAGTATTGGAGTTTCAGTTTCAACATCAGTCTTTCCAATGGACACCCAGGACTGATCTCCTTTAGGATGGACTGGTTGGATCTCCTTGCAGTCCAAGGGACTCTCAAGAGTCTTCTCCAACACCACAATTCAAAATCATCAATTCTTCTGCTCTCAGCTTTCTTTATAGTCCAGTTCTCACATCCATACATGACCACTGGAAAAACCATAGCCTTGACTAGATGCACCTTGGTTGGCAAAGTAATGTCTCTGCTTTTTAATATTCTGTTTAGGTTGGTCATAACTTTCCTTCCAAGGAGTAAGCATCTTTTAATTTCATGGCTGCAGTCACCATCTGCAGTGATTTTGGAGGCCAAAAAATAAAGTCAGCCACTGTGTCCACTGTTTCCCCATCTATTTGTCATGAAGTGATGGGACCAGATGCCATGATCTTAGTTTTCTGAATGTTGAGCTTTAAGCCAACTTTTTCACTCTCCTCTTTCACTTTCATCAAGAGGCTCTTTAGTTTTTCTTCACTTTCTGCCGTAAGGGTGGTGTCATCTGCATATCTGAGGTTATTGATATTTCTCCCAGCAATCTTGACTCCAGCTTGTGCTTCCTCCAGCCCAGCGTTTCTCATGATGTACTCTGCATATAAGTTAAATAAACAATATACAGTCTTGACATACTCCTTTTCCTATTTGGAACCAGTCTGTTTTTCCATGTCCAGTTCTAACTGTTGCTTCAGTGCCAAAGAATGCTCAAACTACCACACAATTGCACTCATTTCACATGCTAGTAAAGTAAGGCTTAAAAAATTCTCATGCAAATTACCTTTCAAAATATCCATAATACAGAAAGTCCCATTCTCATATAGCTGGAATTTTCATTATATTCTGTCTTCTCATCTGAATGCTTGCATGCTCAAAACTGGATTCCTTGTGGTCTCTTCTAATTGAACATGAAAATTATCCTCATCACATTCTTGATAGTCATATTGAAAAGTTTTGATAAAATCAAAATTAATCATTTTTAGCTCGTTAAAAAGTGATGTTTATATTAGCTAAAAACACCTTTATTAACTGTGAAGAAAGCTGATTGTCAAAGAATTGATGCTTTTGAACTGTGGTGTTGGAGAAGACTCTTGAGAGTCCCTTGGACTGCAAGGAGATCCAACCAGTCCATTCTAAAGGAGATCAATCCTGGGTGTTCATTGGAAGGACTGATGCTAAAGCTGAAACTCCAATACTTTGGCCACCTCATGCAACGAGTTGACTCACTGGAAAAGACTCTGATGCTAGGAAGGATTGGGGGTGGGAGGAGATGGGGACGACAGAGAATGAGATGGTTGGATGGCATCACCGACTCGATGGACGTGAGTTTGAGTGAACTCCGGGAGTTGGTGATGGACAGGGAGGCCTGGCGTGCTGTGATTCATGGGGTCCCAAAGAGTCGGACTCGACTGAGTGACTGAACTGAACTGAAAGCAATCTTATGCAACCTTTCTTCTAGATTCAGCATCTGACTGACAGAGCTCATTAGTTGAATGCTAAAAATAAAAAACAAAACCAGTTATAACTGAAGTGTCTCAGACTTAAGTTCAGTATTATTTTTTCTCTTCCTTTTCAAAACAAAGCAACTCTGAAAAAAAATTCATTTGCAATATAACATATTTATGAAAATATTTTGTGTCCAATACATATAGGCATTTGATAAATAATTGTTTACCATGGTTTTTTTTTTAATTTTTGAGGAATGATTTAAAAATAGATAATAATGATTATCTCCAAGATTCCTGTGTAAACAGTCTCTTTTAATAGGAAGACAAGATTCCCTTGAAGTTGGCATTCTCCATTTAGATAACAATGGATTTCCACTAACATTTTTTGAAAAGCTATTTTCTTAGCTTAGTTTCTGTATTCTGTTTAAGGCTTAGTTTGTTTCGTGTATTCTGTTTAAGGCTTAGCAGATTTATTCTTCATTGAAAACGTATGAATCTTTTAGCCTGGTCTATATTGAATATTATCAGATTCTAAGTTGGTGGAGTTTGAATTAAAAAAAAAAGAATATTTTATTCTCCTTTATAATGCAGTTTGAGCTTCCCAGGTGGTACAGTGGTAAGAATCTGCCTGTCAATGCAGGAGACTCAGGTTAGATCCCTGGGTCAGGAGGATACCCTGGAGAAGGAAATGGCTACCCTCTCCAGTGTTCTTGCTTGGAAAATCCCATGGACAGAACAGCCTGGTAGGCTACAATCCAGGGTGTTGCAAAGAGTCCTACACGACTGAGCAACTGAGCATACACACACACACACACACACAAAACACAGTTTAAATAAGCATTTTAAAAAGTGTGATTTACAGGGCCCTCTGAAAAAAAATGTTCTATGGTGAAGCAGGTTTGTGAAATTCTCAACTAAAGGATATTAAACAGGTTTTCAGGACTTCACAAAACCTTTGATATTGAATTAACGTACATTTCGAACCTCTGAAAGAGGGTTATATTATGAAGCATTTTGTAATGTGTTTGCCTGCAAGTCTTTCACGTGGAGAATGTTTCAGAACTGCTGTGCTTTTCCTAGGGCCTCACCACCATTACCCCACAAGATTCCTTTGAACTCATGTTGGGGTTATTTCTTCTTCCTTTGTCTTATTTCCCAAAGTGTATTCATTAAAATATATATTTCTTCTAAATTGGCACTTGTTTATTGCTGTGTTCCCCACAGAAGCCTATACTCTGAGGCAAGGCAGGAGTGGATGCAGTTTGTTTGGAAAAATGCAGGAACCTTCAGGGGAATGGAGAGGAAGGGTGGTGATTTCGAGAAATATAGACAACCAGTAAAGAACAAGCAATTAAGCCAGCTCCCACAGCGGACAACTAAAACTTGATCCTCTCTGGGAAGCTCTGGCAATTTACACATGCCTCAGAATTGTCCCAGCAGAAGGACAAGGCTGCTGAAGTATTTATATCCTCACACTAACACTTTTGGTTAAGGCCCTGGGAGTGATGATAATTTGTTCAATTGGAACCACTTCTGGCCCTTCATGCCTGCAGGCAAAATGGTTTTGACAACCTGAAGGTAACCCTCCAACAAAAACACAAGATTTGGTCTGTGGAAGTCAAATTGACACGCACTGCAACAGAAAGGGGATTCAAGGGGATAGAGGCTGAGGACCCATCAGTTCAGTTCAGTTCAGTTCAGTCGCTCAGTCGTGTTCGACTCTCCGCGACCCCATGAATCACAGCACACCAGGCCTCCCTGTCCATCACCAACTCCCGGAGTACACTCAAACTCATGTCCATTGAGTCGGTGATGCCATCCAGCCATCTCATTCTCTGTCGTCCCCTTCTCCTCCCGCTCCCAACCTTTCCCAGCATCAGAGTCTTTTCCAGTGAGTCAACTCGTCGCATGAGGTGGCCAAAGTATTGCAGTTTCAGCTTTAGCATCAGTCCTTCCAATGAACACCCAGGATCGATCTCCTTTAGAATGGACTGGTTGGATCTCCTTGCAGTCCAAGGGACTCTCAAGAGTCTTCTCCAACACCACAGTTCAAAAGCATCAATTCTTTGGCGATCAGCTTTCTTCATAGTCCAACTCTCACATCCATATATGACCACGGGAAAAACCATAGCCTTGACTAGACGGACCTTGGTTGGCAAAGTAATGTCTCTGCTTTTTAATATACTATCAAGGTTGGTCATAACTTTCCTTCCAAGGAGTAAGCGTCTTTTCATTTCATGGCTGCAATCAGCATCTGCAGTGATTTTGGAGCCCCAAAATAATAAAGTCTGACATTGTTTCCACTGTTTTTCCATCTATTTCCCATGAAGTGATAGGACCAGATGCCATGATCTTTGTTTTCTGAATGTTGAGCTTCAAGCCAACCTTTTCACTCTGCTCTTTCACTTTCATCAAGAGGCTTTTGAGTTCCTCTTCACTTTCTGCCATAAGGGTGGTGTCATCTGCGTATCTGAGGTTATTGATATTTCTCCCAGCAATCTTGATTCCAGCTTGTGCTTCTTCCAGCCCAGCGTTCCTCATGATGTACTCTGCATATAAGTTAGATAAGCAGGGTGACAATATACAGCCTTGACGTACTCCTTTTCCTATTTGGAACCAGTCTGTTGTTCCATGTACAGTTCTGACTGTTGCTTCCTGACCTGCATACAGGTTTCTCAAGAGGCAGGTCAGGTGGTCTGGTATTCCCATCTCTTTCAGAATTTTCCACAGTTTATTGTGATCCACACAGTCAAAGGCTTTGGCATAGTCAATGAAGCAGAAATAGATAGATTCTGCCAAAATCAGGAAAGAGGTGTTAGGCACAAAAGTCAAATGTTCAACCCTAGCACAGCTAATAGTCACTATAGTACATGATACAAGCTAATTATATAGCTCTTTTATTCATTCCTCTGCCAACTTAGGTTATATCCCTTTTATGGTATATCTTTTTAGCTTGGAATATAGGACCATCCTGTGGTTAGTTGCTCAGTCATGTCCAACTTTTCACAACCCCATGGACTATAGCTCACTAGGCTCCTCTGTCCATGGGGATTCTCCAGGCAAATACTGGAGTGGGTTGCTATGCCCTCCTCCAGGGAATCTTCCCAACCCAGGGATCAAATCCAGGTCTTCCGCATTGCTGGCAGATTCTTTACCATCTGAGCCACCAGGGAAGCCCAAGAAAACTGGAGTGGGTAGCCTATCCCTTCTACAGGGGATCTTCCCAACCCAGGAATTGAACCAGGGTCTCCTGCATTGCAGGTGGATTCTTTACCAGCTGAGCTACCAGGGAAGACCATCCTACTGGGTACAAAATCTTCAAGTAACAGTTTTCAACCCCTAAATACGATTGATTTCTTTTTCACATATGAATACATAGATAGAAAGTATGAGCCTTTTGTTATGAAGAGAACAATACTATTTTAGAGTTTGTTTCACTACAATAATCATAGGAAGTCTTCAGAAGACAACTGCTGCTGCTGCTGCTAAGTCGTTTCAGTCATGTCCGACTCTGTGTGACCGCATAGACGACAGCCACCAGGCTCCCCAATCTCTGGGATTCTCCAGGCAAGAACACTGGAGTGGGTTGCCATTTCCTTTTCCAATGTATGAAAGTGAAAAGTGAAAGTGAAGTTGCTCAGTCATGTCTGACTCTTAGCGACCCCATGGACTGCAGCCCACTGGGCTTCTCTGTCCATGGGATTTTCCAGGCAAGAGTACTGGAGTGGGGTGCCATTGCCTTCTCCGTCAGAAGACAACTAGGTAGTTCTAAATATGTACTAATAATCACTGTAGAAATGTAGTAGATATAGAAAAATGGTATTGCATAAAACAAACTTAAGACTCTTTTTGATGTAAAGCACAGAAAAAAAATTGTACTTTTTTTCCCCCAGGCAATCCTAGAATGAGGCAGCAGAAAGGACAAATGCAAAAAAGAACCATCCTGTCAGTTATGACAATATTTCTTCAAACCACCCTGGCATGGGCATATGGTAATATCACTTGCATTGGTCCCCTTGTGACCAATTAACTGTAAGTGGACGTGATACATATCACTTCTGGCCTAGAACATTTAATTCAGGTGAGAGACCCTATAATATTCTCTCTTTCCATCTGGCATGGGGAAAGCTATGCTTGAGATGATAGCTGGTCCATCAGCATGAGGTTCTGAATGGCTAGAATGAGCAGAGATTCCTTACTGAACTGAAAGAAAGCAATAAATCTTTGTTTAAATCACTGAAATTTTATGCTTTTAAGTTTTTGTTATTAAGCATTCTGTGCTGCTTACTGACTGATACACCTGAACTGCTTGAATCTATTTCCTATTGTTAATAAATATGTAACCAGAATGATTTGTCTTTTTTATTGCCAAATTCATGGACCATTATGCAAAATAATGGAGATATTCTTTCCTAAAGATAGGTCACCAATGTCCTTAGGAGAATTTTTTAAGCAAAGGAAGTGATTAACTTCAGAGACGAGGTATTTGTATTCTGGGCACACGAATTTAACCTGTTTAAGTAATGTCATCATGGTTACTTTAGACAGGTCATTAATTTGTTTTACAACAAGACTAGGATATTGAGACGGTAATTTTATATTTCTTTCCACCCATTTCTTTATTTATTCTTCAATGATTGTCATAGTATACAATAAATACTTGAAATACAAACATAATTTTGTAGGATGGCACCTCTGGGCATTTTATTTTGTAGATGAATCAAAATAAACCTCCTAACTTACAGAAAATCACAGTCTGTTATTGAAAGAAACATTTTTTGTCCTACTGGTAATGACTGTATAAGAATAGTAATAATTACTAGGCTAGGTAATTTAAAATATGTGCTTTAAAGTCAGAGAGAACCTGTGCTTTAAAGTCAGAGATTCCAATCCTGATTTCTTATGAGTCCTTGAGCAAGTTAACTGAATTCTATAAGTTTGTTTGGATAACTTCATCTGTAAATGCACATAAAGTAACAATCAGAAGTTCATTGTGAGAATTCAATTAGTTGAGGTGTATAAGGAACTTAACATAGAATGTAGTACATAAAACTGAGAAAATATAAGGTAGATTTATTTTTATCATGGAGTCAGTCCGTTGACTTCAAGAAAAATGCACAACATGAAAATTATGAATTTGATTCATGGTCTTACTGAAGACTATAGCCTGGGAGACAGCCTCTTAGTATTTCTTAGAAACTACTCTGATGCAGTAGGAAAGAAGCCAGTTTATATGTAATTTTTGGCTGAGGAATAAATTCAGTCAAGCATACATTTTGTTAAAGATTATTGCCAATCACAAAAAACAAATGTCTGAAATTAATGGTTTTAGTGTTTTATGTGTGTGAAGATACAAGAATCTAGAGTCACTGAAATTCTTCCTGAGAAACAAATTTAACTATGTAGGGGCCCATTTAGCCGAAACACAGAGTGCCTCCTCCTGTTTTTTCCATTCTGAATTCCCTTGGTGCACAATCAGTGAGCAGCTGCAGTGGGTTGTGACTTAACCCTTGTATAACTGGGTGATGAGTGACACTTTTTGTTCATGAACCTTTAATTCTATCTCTTACAGTCTTATTACCTTATAATCTATGTCCAGTTGAAACACTCCTGTCCTTTTTAGACAACTTTACCTATTTAAACTCAAATAGATACAGTGGTAAAAGTCTCTATTTGATAATATTACAGAGGAAGAGGCAACTTGATCCTAGATCATAAACACCCTGGCTGAAGTACCAGTTGCTGTCTTCCGGGAGGAGAAAATACCTGGCTCTGGTCTATTAAGGACTTTTATCAATATCACTTGATGAACTTAGTTCAATTTAGTTGTACTAAATTTCAGCTTCTAGCATATTGAGTTTAATAGTGCTTATTTCTTTCTGAAAGATAAGAGTTTAATCAGAATATCCAAAGCTGAAGGAACCATGCACTTCATCATTTATACAGGTTCTACCATGTGGAGACTGCCTTAGGTTTTTAAGTTATCTTCCTTTGAGAACAAATGCACTGTCTTGAGTCTAAGCATTACAGAACTCAGTAGATGTGACTGTGTTATTTGGGAGCAGGGGATCAACTTGGCGGTGGGTGAAAAGAAAGCTGGAGCAGTGTGACAGCTGAAGTGGCAGCTTTCATCAGTTTTCTCTGATTGCTCTCATTGGTGTTGAATTACTAATAATCTGAGTCTATCATATATTTTTTTCTACTACACGAGCTTCCTTAAGGACCAGACATCCAACTATTTCCCTTACTTTCAAAGATCCTTTTGGAGATATGAGTATTTTACCTGGTCTTGTGTATCATCTTGCCTCAAAGACAAAACTGATGAAATGGTTCTGGATTTTATTGATCGATTATAATTGTCAACCAATTCATAATTACCTATTGGAGCAAAGAGTTTCAAGACATTCAGACAGAAGATGGGGAGGTGAAGGCAGAGAATTGGAAGCCTTAGGGACTTCCTTGGTGGCCCATGAAGACTTCATCTTCTAGTGCAGGGCGTGCCAGTTCAAACCCTGGTCAGAAAGGTGAGATCCCACAAGCCTTGCAGCTAAAAACCAAAGCATAAAACAGAAACAATACTGTAAAAAAATCAATAAAGACTTAAAAAAAAAGATTGGAAGCTTTAGTCAGATTCGATGCAGGGCAATTAGTGCTGTACCCTGCTGAAGCTAAACAGCTTGGTACAGGAATCTAGCTAAAATGGACTCTGGCCATGATTTCTTGCCTGCCTGTCTAGGCATGGTCATTTCAGAGTTATGAGCAAAGTCAGACTGTGTCCAGGGCTGGCTTTCTCCAGAGTAGCAAGATTAGGACTGTGAGTGGTGCTGAAAGCCACTCATTCTCCTGTTAACCAGCCTCAGGTCATGTTGTTCAGTCACTAACTCGTGTCCGACTCTTTTGCGACCCCATGGACTGTAGCCCACCAGGCTCCTCTGTCCATGGCATTGCCCAGGCAAGAATACTGGAGTGGGTTCCCATTTCCTTCTCCAGGGGATCTTTCTGACTCATTGATGGAACTCCCATCTCTTGCATTACAGGCAGATTCTTTACCACTGAGCCACCAGGGAAGCCTTGGGGCACATTAGGCATAATTTATTTGCTTGGTGTTTTGCCATAAAGATTTTTACTCCTTCACTCTTTTATGTTTCTGGGTAAATTTTTGAATTTGTTTGTGGGTACAGATTTTTCTTAATGTCCCGCTATTCTAGAATTCATTCTCAGAATATGAACAAGAAAACAAAAAACCCCAAACAAAATACTTTTCTAATGCAAATAGCATACCATCCTTTCAATTCCCCAGCTTCCCAGGTGGCACAGTGATAAAGAACCCGCTTGCCAATGCAGGAGATGCACGAGACTCAGGTTGGATCCCTGGATTGGGAAGATAACCTGAAATAGGAATGGCAACCTGCTCCAGTATTTTTGCCTGGAAAATCTCATGGGCAGATGTGCCTGGTGGGATACAGTCCATCAGGGTGCAAAGAGTCTGACACATCTGAGTGCATGGCACAGACATACACACACTTTCAATTCTCTGTCTTCTGGTGTATTAACTTTGCTTTCAACAAAGAATTCAGAGGTCTGTACATACAACAAAATGTGAAGGAAACTGTACCAGTTTTATTCTAACAAGTTTTCACTTTATCTTAGGGACTAAGAGGTAGGTTTGATTCTGACAGAAATTATTTATTCATTGTGAGAATAAAGACTATCTCCTTCAAAGAACAAATCCTTTCTTCTTTCTAGCTTTCAATTTTTTCAGATCTCAGAAAACAATTCCAATTATTTTTACCCCTTCTCTTTGAACTGCCCATTTTCTCTAGATGATTTTCTAAGTCTTTGCCTTCACCTCAACCTCCCTGTTTGGTTCTAGCGTATTAATTGGTCTTGAAGTCTTTTTGAGGATATGGCTATCACAGCAGGGACCATAGGGCCATGTAGGCATCCCCACTGGTTTATGCAAACCCACTCTCCTCTATTTGATGCATCAGGGCTCTTTACACATTGCACCCTTCAGAGGAAAATGCTTAACTTGACTTGCTATTGGGCTAATTTTTTTTTTTTCATGGAAGGCAGGAGATAATACCTGTATGAAAACAGTATTTCAGGTGACTAAAGATGCTTCAACATTTTTATTTCTCATCCTCAAGATGATCCTCCTGCTTGAACCCCACTGATGAGCTTATACCATATTTTCTCCAGGTCTGGCAGAGGTTCCCTAAATTCCAGAAAATCTGCCCTTGTTGTTACTGCTACATTTTGCTCAGGAAGATGTTTCTGAAGTTTTTCCATCAAAAATATATCTCCCTTGACACTAAAAATATGGGATGGCCTGAGTTCTTGCAGGGAGTCTGCAGTTCCCCTCTAGCAGTGAAAAGTGAAACCAACTTTGGTACATTCATCCCATGGAATGTTACTCAATGCCACCGTTGATACATGCAACAACCTGGACGAGTCTCCAGAGGAGCAGGGTGAGTGGAGGAAGACAAATGGTGACATGCTGTGTCATTCCATTTATATAGCATTCTTTCTTTATTTTTATTTACTTTTTTGGCTGCACCATGTGACTTGTAGGATCTTAGTTCCCTGACCAAGGTTTGAACCCAGGCCCCCCCCCCCCCCGCAAGCAGTGAAAGCGCCAAGTCCTAACCACTGGACTGCCAGAGAATTCCCCATATGGCATTCTTCAAATGACAAAAATTACAGAAACAGAGAATGCATGAGTGGACGTTAGCAGTTGAGGAGGAAATGAGGGAAGCAGATGTAGCCATGGAAGGGCAGCCTGAGGGATCCTTGTGGTAAGGGAAACATTCTGTATCTTGACTGCTGTAATGTCAGTGTCCTGGTTGTGGTTTGTGAAGTATGATGGATTTACAATGTTGCGTTAGTTGCAGCTGTACAGCAAAGTGATTCAGTTATATATTTTAAATATACATTATTTTCAGATTCTTTTCCATTGTAAGTTCTTATAAGATATTGAATACAATTCCCTGTGCACTATAGGTTTTCATGAAGCTTAACTGGATAAAGGATACAGGGACTTCTCTGTATAATTTCGTACAACTACATATGAATCTACAATTATCTCAAAATAAAAGGTTTAATTAAAAAAAAATGAGATGATGCATCATGAAACCAAGAAATGCCATAACGGACAATCTGCACTAAGTGCTTATTCTGGCAGAAGACTGTGTTTTACAAACTTTCACATGAACACACACCCACACCCACAAAAGTGGTACTAATTCCCTGGAAGAGGATTTTCTTTCTTGAATTTTGCCGTGGATTGCTGACAAACTTCCATTTGACTTTCTATATTCATTGATATGGTCAAAATAAAAGCCCTTAGATCCAACATGTTGTCTTTCCTGGGTAATAATAATAATTCCCACTATCTTCTTTTTTTCTAATTGGGGTATAGTTACTTTACAATGTTGTGTTAGTTTCTGCTGTACAACAAAGTGAATCAGCTATGTCTACACATATACCTCTTCCCTCTTGAATCTCCCTCCCATCCCTACCTCCATGCCACCCCTGTAGGTAAAGGCACCTGAAAATTGAGGAAAGGAGTATTTATCTTTAGAGACATATTCAAACTGTTTGCACTTTGGGAGGTGGAACATGAGAGCTGTGCTTCACTTCACACTCCTGGCCCATCTCAGCCTCTAATCTAGAGCTCTGATTTGCATCTGGGGGCAATTCTCCAGCCCTGTGGGAGTGGGAGGAGTGTTTTAAGCACACTATGAATCCCACCACATCAGTGCTGGATCAATGTCCCCTATATTCCTGTTGACTCCTGGCTGTCTGCAGACGTGATACAGACTTACTTCTCATGCTGGTCTCTACATCCACAGCTGTCTGGCTGTCACCAAGACCTGTGGTGCTCGATGAGGCCTCGGGTTCTTTTCAACCCTGGGTGTTAAAGATTTGTTGAGAGCAACTGCTATGCTTTCTTCTCTTGTCCTCAATTGCTTGGCCTTGCCAGCACCCTGGAAGTTTACATCCTGACATCTCAGTAATGACTTCAATTCATCCCTTTTTCTGATCAGAGGTGGCCTGATCTGGGTTCCATTCCTGCCATTGCCATGTCTTCACATTGTGTTCAGGAATCTTATTTTGGTCTCTGCTCCCTGAAAGAGCCCTGCTTCCTCTTAGCTGCTCCCTTGTGTCATGTGCCAGTCCCCTGGTCCTGAGAAACAAACACAGGCTACATTCTGATGTCTCAGACTCAGCTTGAATACAGGTTGTCACCCACAGACTGCCTGGCTCTAGACAGTCCATTTAACCTCCCTAAATCTTGGACAGGGAGGCCTGGCGTGCTGTGATTCATGGGGTCGCAAAGAGTCAGGCATGACTGAGCGACTGAACTGAACTGAAACCATTTACTCTTTTGGCCTGCCTGCCTGCTCAGTTGTTCAGTCTTGTCCGACTCTTTTCAACCGCATGGAATGTAGCCTGCCAGGTTCCTCTGTCCATGGAATTTTCCTGGCAAGAATGCTAGAGCAGGTTGCCATTTCCTCCTCTAGGGACTCTTCCTGACCCAGGGATCGAACCCATGTCTCCTGTGTCTCCTGCATTGGCAGAAGGGCTCTTTACCACCAGAGCCACCTGGCAAGCCTCTTTTCTGTTTTGGAAGATGCATATTATCATGCCTTTCTTTCTTTTTTTTTTTTTAAAGAAGCAGATTTCTTTTTTTCAAACTTTAAACAATGTGTATGTTATTATATACACTAGTCACAGTGTATATAGCTTTCTCTAGTCGCAGTGTACCAACTTCTCATTGCAGTGGCTTCTCTAGTCGCAGAGCACAGGCTCTAGACACTGGGGGCTTCTGTAGTTGCAGCACTCGGGCTCACTAGCTGTGGCATGCGGGCTTAGTTGCTCGGAGGCATGTGAAATCTTCCCAGACCAGGGATTGAACCCAAGTCCCCTGCATTGGCAGGACGATTCTTATCCAATGTACCACCAGGGAAGTCCTATACATTTCTGAATATTTGTTTTTCCAAATTAAATAAAATGTGTATAATGTATATAATGAGTTCAATAACTGGCAGAAATAAAGATTCTAAATTAATGCTAATTGTCTCACCTTTTTAAAAAATTGGTAAGCAAAGATATGATAGCCAATATGGTTTTCTTTTTCTTTTTTTCAGGGCTGAGTAGGAGAGCAGGTTGTCATCTTCCTAGGCTAGGATACAATTTCAGGCTTCCCAGCTTTTTCACATTCTGCTGCCCACACTATTTTTATTGCTTGGAATCAATCTGCTTCTATCCCACCCTGGCTAATTCCAAATCCCTTTATAATACCCCAGTGAGTCATACTCTCTGCCAGGAAACCTTCCCAGATCCCTTGCCTCTGAAGAGATTACATAGGCTTCTTGTGTGTTTCCTCATCCACTGGCCGCTCTATTTCTTTAGAAAGATAAACTTACTATCTGCCCATTATATTTCATTGCACTATCTTTCCAACATGCAGGTAATAGACCATAGTCAGTCAGCTCAATCACTCAGTCATGTCCGACTCTTTCAGACACCAAGGACTGCAGCACACCAGGCTTCCCTGTCCATTACCAACTCCAAGAGCCTATTCAAACTCATGTCCATCAAGTCGGTGATGCCATATCTCATCCTCTATCAGCCCCTTCTCCTCCTGTCTTCAATCTTTCCCAGCATCAGGGTCTTTTCCAATGAGTCAGTTCTTCACATCAGGTGGCCAAATTATTGGAGCTTCAGTTTCAGCATCAGCCCTTCCAAAGAATATTCAGGACTGATTTCCTTTAAGATTGACTGGTTGGATCTCCTTGCAGTCCAAGGGACTCTCAAGAGTCTTCTCCAACACCACAGTTCAAAAGCATCAATTCTTTGGAGCTCAGCTTTCTTTATAGTCCAACTCTCACATCCATACATGACTATGGGAAAAACCATAGCCTTGAGTAGATGGACCTTTGTTGGTAAAGTAATGTCTCTGCTTTTTAATATGCTATCTGGGTTGGTCATGACTTTCCTTCCAAGGAGTAAGTGCCTTTTAATTTCATGGCTGCAGTCACCATCTGCAGTGATTTTGGAGCCCAGAAAAATAAAGTCTCTCACTTTCCATTGTTTCCCCATCTATTTCCCATGAAGTGATGGGACCTGATGCCATGATCTTAGTTTTCTGAATGTTGAGTTTTAAGCCAACTTTTTCACTCTCATCAAGAGGCTTTTTAGTTCTTCTTCGCTTTCTGCCATAAGGGTGGTGTCATTTGCATATGTGAGGTTAGTGATATTTATCCCGGCAATCTTGATTCCAGCTTGTGCTTCATCCAGCCCAGCGTTCCTCATGATGTATTCTGTATATAAGTTAAATAAGCAGTGTGACAATATACAGCCTTGATGTACTCCTTTCCCGATTGGAAACCGTCTGTTATTCCATGTCCAGTTCTAACTGTTGCTTCTTGACCTGCATACAGATTTCTCAGGAGGCAGGTCAGGTGGTCTGGTATTCCCATCTCTTAGACCATAACAGGCACACAATAAATGGGTATTGTCAGAAACAACCACTAAAATCCTAATGTCAAAAGATATTTTTGCCTTGTACCAGTTCCCCTACCTGGACCCACATTTAAGATCTATTTTGTTATTTGTATATAAATGTCAGACTGAAGGGGAGGGTGTTCCAAAGGTCTTGCCTCATTGACTTTCAGCGTATTTGACTAGATAGAAACAGCCAATCATTCAGCAAGAAGAGGTTGGGGGCTGAAAGCATTTAAGAGAGCTAGTTAGAACAAGGATGATACACCAGAAACAGAGAAAAGTCAAACAAACCCTGTGAGAGAGAAACTCCAGGCTGTTGGGGATGGTCAGTCGATCAGATTTAGTGCTGGCCACTGTAGGGAAATCGCATCTTTTAGCAGGATGGAAGGTCAGCCAAGAAGTAATGGCCAGTTTATAAGCCATATATATCTCATTGTCTCCTAGCCCTTGGGTTGGGTAAACTGCCAAGGTCTTGCCTATGTTTTACATAACTAAGGAAGCATTAAACTGTATAGAGCTTCTCCATCTTTGGCTGCAAAGAATGTAATCAATCTGATTTCGGTGTTGACCATCTGGTGATGTCCATGTGTAGAGTCTTCTCTTGTGTTGTTGGAAGAGGGTGTTTGCTATGACCAGTGCCTTCTCTTGGCAAAACTCTATTAGCCTTTGCCCTGCTTCATTCCGTGCTCCAAGGCCAAATTTGCCTGTTACTCCAGGTGTTTCTTGACTTCCTACTTTTGCATTCCAGTTCCCTATAATGAAAAGGACATCTTTTTTGGGTGTTAGTTCTAAAAGGTCTTGTAGGTCTTCATAGAACTGTTCAACTTCGGCTTCTTCAACGTTACTGGTTGAGGGGTAAGCTTGGATTACTGTAATATTGAATGGTTTGCCTTGGAAACGAACAGAAATCATTCTGTAGTTTTTAAGATTGCATCCAAGTACTGCATTTTGGACTCTTTCGTTGACCATGATGGCTACTCCATTTCTTCTAAGGGATTCCTGCCCACAGTAGTAGATATGGTCATCTGAGTCAAATTCACCCATTCCAGTCCATTTTAGTTCACTGATTCCTAGAATGTCTATGTTCACTCTTGCCATCTCCTGTTTGACCACTTCCAATTTGCCTTGATACATGGACCTAACATTCCAGGTTCTAATGCAATGTTGCTCTTTACAGCATTGGACCTTGCTTCTATCACCAGTCACATCCACAGCTGGGTATTTGTTTTGCTTTGGCTCCATCCCTTCATTTTTTCTGGAGTTATTTCTCCACTGATCTCTAGTAGCATACTGGGCACCTACCGACCTGGGGAATTCCTCATTCAGTATCCTATCATTTTGCCTTTTGATCCTGTTCATGGGGTTCTCAAGGCAAGTATACTGAAGTGGTTTGCCATTCCCTTATCCAGTGGACCACATTCTGTCAGACTTCTCCACCATGACCCGCCGGTCTTGGGTGCGCCCACATGGCCTGGCTTAGTTTCATTGAGTTAGACAGGGCTTAGTTTAATTGAGTTAGACAGGGCTTAGTTTCATTGAGTTAGACAGGCTTAGTTTCATTGAGTTAGACAAGGCTGTGGTCCATGTGATCAGATCGACTAGTTTTCTGTGATTACGATTTCAGTGTGACTGCCCTCTAATGCCCCCTCGCAATACCTACCGTCTTATTTGGGTTTCTCATACCTTGGTCTTGGAATATCTCTTCACAGCTGCTCCAGCAAAGCACAGCCGCTGTACCTTACATTGGACAAGGGGTATCTCCACAAGGCTGCCCCTCCTGACCTTGAACATGGAGTAGCTCCTCTTGGCCCTCCTGCGTCCGTGCAGCCACCGCCTCTTGGATGTGGGGTAGCTCCTCTCAGCCGCCGGCCCTGGCCTAATTCAAATCCCTTATGATTATACAGTGGAAGTGAGAAATAGATTTAAGGGACTAGATCTGATAGATAGAGTGCCTAATGAACTCTGGACGGAGGTTGGTGACATTGTACAGGAGACAGGGATCAAGACCATCCCCATGGGAAAAAAATGCAAAAAAGCAAAATGGTTGTCTGAGGAGGCCTTACAAATAGCTGTGAAAAGAAGAGAAGCGAAAAGCAAAGGAGAAAAGGAAAGACATAAGCATCTGAATGCAGAGTTCCAAAGAATAGCAAGGAGAGATAAGAAAGCCTTCCTCAGCGATCAATGCAAAGAAATAGAGGAAAACAACAGAATAGGAAAGACAAGGGATCTCTTCAAGAAAATTAGAGATATCAAGGGAACATTTCATGCAAAGATGGGCTCGATAAAGGACAGAAATGGTATGGACCTAACAGAAGCAGAAGATATTAAGAAGAGGTGGCAAGAATACACAGAAGAACTGTACAAAAAAGATCTTCACAATGAAGATAATCACGATGGCGTGATCACTCACCTGGAACCAGACATCTTGGAATGTGAAGTCAAGTGGGCCTTAGAGAGCATCACTAGAACAAAACTAGTGGAGGTGATGGAATTCCAATTGAGCTATTTCAAATCCTGAATGATGATGCTGTGAAAGTACTGCACTCAATATGCCAGAAAATTTGGAAAACTCAGCAGTGGCCACAGGACTGGAAAAGGTCAGTCTTCATTCCAATCCCAAAGAAAGGGAATGTCAAAGAACGCTCAAACTACCGCACAATTGCACTCATCTCACGTGCTAGTAAAGTCATGCTCAAAATTCTCCAAGCTAGGCTTCAGCAATATGTGAACCGTGAACTTCCAGATGTTCAAGCAGGTTTTAGAAAGGGCAGAGGAACCAGAGATCAAATTTCCAACATCTGTTGGATCATGGAGAAAGCAAGAGAGCTCCAGAAAAAAATCTATTTCTGCTTCATTGACTATGCCAAAGCCTTTGAGTGTTTGGATCACAATAAACTTGGAAAATTAGACCACCTGACCTGTCTCTTGAGAAACCTGTATGCAGGTCAGGAAGCAACAGTCAGAACTGTACATGGAACAACAGACTGGTTCCAAATAGGAAAAGGAGTACGTCAAAGTTGTATATTGTCACCCTGCTTATTTTACTTATATGCAGAGTACATCATGAGGAACGCTGGGATGGAAGAAGCACAAGCTGGAATCAAGATTTCCGGGAGAAATATCAATAACCTCAGATATGCAGATGACACCACCCTTATGGCAGAAAGTGAAGAGGAACTCAAAGGCCTCTTGATGAAAGTGAAAGAGGAGAGTGAAAAGGTTGGCTTGGAGCTCAACATTCAGAAAATGAAGATCATGGCATCTGGTCCCATCACTTCATGGGAAATAGATGGAAAAGCAGTGGAAACAGTGTCAGACTTTATTTTTTGGGGCTCCAAAGTCACTGCAGATGCTGATTGCAGCCATGAAATTAAAAGACGCTTATTCCTTGGAAGGAAAGTTATGACCAGCCTAGATAGCATATTAAAAAGCAGAGACATTACTTTGCCAACCAAGGTCCGTCTAGTCAAGGCTATGGCTTTTCCTGTGGTCATGTATGGATGTGAGAGTTGGACTGTGAAGAAAGCTGATCGCCGAAGAATTGATGCTTTTGAACTGTGGTGCTGGAGAAGACTCTTGAGAGTCCCTTGGACTGCAAGGAGATCCAACCAGTCCATTCTAAAGGATATCAGTTCTGGTTGTTCATTGGAAGGACTAATGCTAAAGCTGAAACTCCAATACTTTGGCCACCTCATGAGAAGAGTTGACTCACTGGAAAAGACTCTGATGCTGGGAGGGATTGGGGGCGGGAGGAGAAGGGGACGGTAGAGAATGAGATGGCTGGATGGCATCACTGACTCGATGGACATGAGTTTGAGTGAACTCCGGGAGTTGGTGATGGACAGGGAGGACTGGCGTACTGTGATTCATGAGGTCACAAAGAGTCGGACACGACTGAGCTGAACTGAAGGAAACATTAAATTCTGGAACTTGAAAGAGTCATTTATTTACAGTGAGTCTCAATTTGGACGTGTACTGTCAATGGTTTTTTAATTATTTTATTATTGTCTTTATTTTTTAATTAGTATATAATTCTCATTTATAGCTGTCATAGCTGTTATAAGCAAAATATGTTTAATATATTCATATTATGGATATTCTATCTTAACCATACAGACATCTACAATCAGGTGGATCTGAAGTAAATTTTATTGGTTGTCCAAAATTTCATTTGGTTTTAAGAACAAATAAAGGACACATTTTTCATTTCATTTTCACCAAGAACTTTATTGAACAGTTTAGTCACTGAGTGAATGTATGAACTTTTTGGCAGATCCAATAGAATCTGTTTGCTTTCTTCTTTCTCCTGTTCTAACTGGAATTCAGATATTCTTTCCCAAAAGAATTCTCAGAAGTTTGATGTCTAAATCATGGTTTGTATTTGTCCTGTTTTTCTTTTTAAATTTTCTTATCAACAATAAAGCTATATTTATAGCTTTCCTAATAGAAACTAAACTCCTTCATTGGTTTAGAATATCCTTGTAATTTAAGATTTTTAAAACTTAAAGTTGAGAAAGTACATGGGGATTAAAATATCGTGGCATGTTGGGACATTTGAACACTTGGAAACCTTAATGGTTTTATAGTCTTAATTAGTTGGCATGTGAAAGAAGAAGATAAGACTTTGAAAACAACAAGCATAAATGGTGCCTTCTTTGCCTCTACTGTTAATGTGTTTGGTTGTTTCCTATGGGATATAAATCATCTTAGTAACAGAAAGTGGAGTGACGAATTTGAATCAGGAAAGCAGAATTATGTCTATAAGGATGGTTTGATTAAAACACTATTTCCTTTTGGAATAGTATAAGATAATTTTGGCATTTTTTCCACAGCTTATTTTAATTTTCAGTTTTAAAGAGATTATTTATTGAATTTTTACTATGTGCCCAGTACTCTTTAGAAATTTAAAAACAAAACATGACTCCTACCACCTAAGAATTTATGGTAGAGACCATGTGATGTGTGATGTGGTTCTTGCTCCAATGGAGATATGTGTAGGCAAGGCCTCTGAGTTAGGAAGCCCACCCTTTCAGTTCAGTTCAGTTCAGTTCAGTCGCTCAGTCGTGTCCGACTCTCTGCGACCCCATGAATCACAGCACGCCAGGCCTCCCTGTCCATCACCAACTCCCGGAGTACACTCAAACTCATGTCCACAGAGTCGGTGATGCCATCCAGCCATCTCATTCTCCGTCGTCCCCTTCTCCTCCCGCCCCCAACCTTTCCCAGCATCAGAGTCTTTTCCAGTGAGTCAACTCGTTGCATGAGGTGGCCAAAGTATTGCAGTTTCAGCTTTAGCATCAGTCCCTCCAATGAACATCCAGGATTGATCTCCTTTAGAATGGACTGGTTGGATCTCCTTGCAGTATAAGGGACTCTCAAGAGTCTTCTCCAACACCACAGTTCAAAAGCATCGATTCTTCGGCGATCAGCTTTCTTCACAGTCCAACTCTCACATCCATACATGACCACGGGAAAAACCATTGCCTTGACTAGACGGACCTTGGTTGGCAAAGTAATGTCTCTGCTTTTTAATATACTATCAAGGTTGGTCATAACTTTCCTTCCAAGGAATAAGCGTCTTTTAATTTCATGGCTGCAATCAGCATCTGCAGTGATTTTTGGAGCCCCAAAAAATAAAGGGGATCAAATAAAAGTCTTCATAGAGAAGGTGGCTCTCTGCTGTGATGTCATTAGTTCTAATTATAGGAACATTTCTTATAATTAAGACTTCACTGGTCCAGTGGCTAAGACTCTGCACCCCCAATTCAGGGGGGTCCGGGTTCAATCCCTTGTTAGGGAACTAAGATCCTGCATGCTGCAGCTAAGAGTTCACAAGCCACTAAAGATCCTATATGCCCACCTATGACCTGGTGCAGCCAAATACAGAAATATAAAAAAAAATTTTTTAAGAACATTTCCCTAATCAATCATCTGTTTACCTACAAATTACATAAACATTTATAGGATGCTTGCTATAATCTGGGCCAGGCTCTGGAGACTCAGAGATGATTAAGGCACATTCTATGCCTGCAAAGAAGTTGTAGTCAAGTTCAGCAAAGGACAACACCAGGTCACTGCAGTTCAGGGTGTGCTGGGTGATGTGGGGGACCTAGAGGGTAGCCAGTGCATCCCTGTGTGGAGGCGAGACTTTTCAGGGAGAGATGACATCTAAGCTTAGTCTGGAAGAAAGCTCTGGCATTAGGCAAAGAGGGATGAAAGTGGCATTTCAGACAAAGGGAACAACGTTATATGCAAAATCCCATAGGCAAAGGAGAGCAGAGCATATAGGGAGGAATGTACAAAATACATACTGGAAAGAGAACATAATAAAAGGATAAGATTGGAAATATTCAGTTCAGTTCAGTCACTCAGTCGTGTCCAACTCTCCGCGACCCCATGAATCACAGCACGCCAGGCCTCCCTGTCCATCACCAACTCCCGGAGTTCACTCAAACTCATGTCCACAGAGTCAGTGATGCCATCTAGCCATCTCATTCTCGGTCGTCCCCTTCTCCTCCTGCCCCCAACCTTTCCCAGCATCAGAGTCTTTTCCAGTGAGTCAACTCGTCGCATGAGGTGGCCAAAGTATTGTAGCTTCAGCTTTAGCATCAGTCCTTCCAATGAACACCCAGGATTGATCTCCCTTAGAATGGACTGGTTGGATCTCCTTGCAGTCCAAGGGACTCTCAAGAGTCTTCTCCAACACCACAGTTCAAAAGCATCAATTCTTTGGCGATCAGCTTTCTTCACAGTCCAACTCTCACATCCATACATGACCACATAAAATCCTTTCATTACTTCCTATTGCCTATTCCCCAGCTGAAGTGTTTGGGAATATATGTGTGCCTGTTTATCTGTCTGTCTTTGTGTGTTAATCATGTTTTTTTTTTTTTCTTTTTCTGTACTGTGTGATACTATGATATTTTGGGAGTCTTGTGGACCACAGAAGGGATTGCCTCTCTAGGAGGGCAAACAAAAAACACTCCTTTGTTACAAAACCAACCAACCCAGAGCCTATACCCCAAACATCCCCTTTATCAAGCACTCAAACACCGAGCCAACATTCTTCCTGCCCTGTATCACCCCAGGTTCAAGAACCAGACAACAAAGGAACCACCTCTATAGCCCAGAGCTCACCAACATTATCCAAGTGGGCCAATCATAAGCTAACTTAGTGTACTTTCCCTGCCTGGCCTGTTTCTTCCTGCTAAGCCCTCCATAATATCTCTGGCCTGCTTACCTACTGTGTCTCCTGCCAACCCTGGTGCTTCCTGTGTGACCCTGCAAGGTTTGTCTCCTTATCTCTTGACCTCACAATACCTCACTAAAACAAATCCTGGGTACATTTTCATACCGTTTGTGGGGGTATGGAAGAGGACTGCCATAGTTAAATGTGTACTATGGAGCGACTGGTCTGGCATCGTTGTGCAGAACAGATTACAGTGGAGTGAAAGAAGACAGAAAGAGCAGCTAGGAGGCTGCTGTAGGAATGTGGATGACAGCTGGGATGCTTGAGCAGAGGCAGTAGCGATGTAGGTGGGGGCAAGCACTGGAGGACAGATTCTTTGAAAAGAGACAGGACCAAGGGAACGCTAACTAGATTGGGCGCCACGGTAGGAGGCAAGGAAGACTTGAAGATAGGTGGTTTCTTTTTGGACACCTGCATGGCTGCGGTGCTATTTATTGAATTAAACACTTCAGGAGGAGCAGGTCTGAGAATAAGAGTGGAAAGATGACACCCTCAGTTTTAGATCTATTGAGATGAATGGCTATGGAGATGACCAAGTGGGAAATTGGATCAATGGGTCTAGACCTCAGGAGACAAATCTGGTGTGGAATTAGGGCTTTAGTACCATCAGTATAAAGAATAAGGCTCAGAGAAGGAACAAGATGGCGGAGGAATAGGACGGCGAGACCACTCTCTCCCCCACAAATTCATCAAAAGAACATTTGAAAGCAGAGTAAAGTCCACAAAACAACTTCTGAATGCTGGCAGAGGACGTCAGGCACCCAGAAAAGCAGCCCATTGTCTTCGAAAGGAGGTAGGAAAAAACATAAAAGATAAAAAGCGAGACAAAAGAAGTAAGGACGGAGCTCCGTCCCAGGAAGGGAGGCTTTAAAAAGAGAGAACTTTCCAAACACCAGGAAACACTCTCACTGGCGAATCTGTGGCGAGCCTTGGAAGCTCAGAGGGCCACATAACCCTCTTTTTTTTTAAGATTTTTAAAAAACCCACAGATTACCCGCCAAACGGTAACTCCCAGCGGAGAAGCAGCGCAGACGCCTGCATACGCCATTAGCAAGTGGGGGCTGGGCAGGGAGGAGCTGGCTGAACTGCTTAGAGAGAGGACTGGGCTTGAATGCCGTGAGAACAATTTGAGAGAACTGGGGAGAGCAAAGCAGACTGTGGGATAGCTTCCCCACGAAAAGGCGGAAAGCTCTAACCTAAGATTTGGCCAGCCCCGCTCACAGAATAAAGGACTGAGCAGAGCGAGCTGGCTGCGGTCGGCCCTTCCCCCATCCCCCGCCGAGACAGGCAGGGAGCGCAGCCAGAGTCGGAGCGGGCAACCGCGGCCCCAGAAAGGCGTCTGATACAAACTGCAGACAGGCTTGTTGCTATTCAAGACTTCTTGGGCTCTGGCCGGTCGATATCCCCCTGAGAAGGTGCACCGGTTGTACACCCAGAAAACTGAGTGGCGGGGACTGAGGAGGCGATAAGTCGCAGAGACCGCGCTTGCCAAACACCTGGTCCCCTGAGCTGCTCGGACCGGGGAAGGCACAAAACGCAGGCCCAACCAAGTCTGCACCTTTGTGGAGTACCTGAGAACCTGAATTTGAGCCGCTCAGACCTGGGAAGTGCATACAACCCGGCACCGGCCTCAGACAGTTCCCGGCAGAGCAACCTAGAGCCTGTGCAGTATAGACTGGGACTGCATACGTGCTGTGAGTGGGGGCAAACCCAGTGTGGCCAAGACGCTGCGAGCACTCCCCACAGACGCCAGAGATATTTGTCTGCAGTGTTCCTCCCTTCCCAGAACAGGACTAAACAACTGAGCCTTAAAAAGTGTCCACCCACCCCCTAGTATCAGAGCGGAAATTAGACACTGAAGAGACCAGCAAACAGAAGCTAAAACAGAGGGAACCACCTTGGAAATGACAGATAGAGCCGTCTAGAGGCTACTCCAAGAATAAGACCAAAAACCAGAGGCAAGAGGCTTAAGGCCAAATCCTGAGAACACCAGAGAAGTCCTGACTCCAGGAAACATTAATCGATAGGAACTCATCAAACGTCTCCATACCTACACTAAAACCAAGCACCACCCAAGGGTCAACAAGTTCCAGAGCAAGACATACCAAGCAAATTCTCCAGTAACACAGGAAACTAGCCCTGAGCTTCAATATACAGGCTGCCCAAAGTCACTCCAAACCCACTGACATCTCATAACTCATTACTGGACACTTCATTGCACTCCAGAGAGAACAAATCCAGCTGCACCCACCAGAACACCAACACAAGCTTCCATAACCAGGGAACTTTGACAAGTCACCTGTCCAACCCCACACACAGAGAGGAAACTACATAATAAAAAGATCTCCACAAACGGCCAGAAGAGGGAAAGGCCACCCCAAGCAAAACATTATAAGCAAGATGAAGAAGCAGAGAAATACCCAGCAAGTAAAGGAACAAGATAAATGCCCACCAACACAAACAAAAGAGGAAGATATAGGGAATCTACCTGATAAAGAATTTTGAATTTTGGTGGTGAAAATGATTCAAAATCTTGAAAGCAAAATGGAGTTACAGATAAATAACCTGGAGAAAAGGATTGAGAAGATGGAAGAAAGGTTTAATAAGGACTTAGAGGAAATAAAAAAGAGTCAATATACAATGAATAATGCAATAGATGAGATCAGAAACACTCTGGAGGGAACAAACAGTAGAATAACAGAGGCAGAAGACAGGATAAGCGAGCTAGAAGATAGAATTGTAGAAATAAATGAAACAGAGAGGAAAAAAGAAAAACAAATTAAAAGATATGAGAATAATATTAGAGACCTCTGGGACAATGCTAAACGCTCCAACATTCGAATCATAGGAGTCCCAGAAGAAGAAGACAAAAAGAAAGACCATGAAAGAATACTTGAGGAGATAATAGTTGAAAACTTCCCTAAAATAGGGAAAGAAATAATCACCCAAGTCCAAGAAACCCAGAGAGTCCCCAACAGGATAAACCCAAGGCGAAATACTCCAAGACACATATTAATCAAATTAACAAAGATCAAACACAAAGAACAAATATTAAAAGCAGCAAGGGAAAAACAGCAAATAACACACAAGGGGATTCCCATAAGGATAACAGCCGATCTTTCAACAGAAACTCTTCAGGCCAGGAGGGAATGGCAAGACATACTTAAAGTGATGAAAGAAAATAACCTACAGCCCAGACTACTGTACCCACCAAGGATCTCATTCAAATATGAAGGAGAAATCAAAAGCTTTACAGACAAGCAAAAGCTGAGAGAATTCAGCATTACCAAACCAGCTCTCCAACAAATGCTAAAGGATCTTTTCTAGACAGGAAACACAGAAAGGGTGTATAAACTCGAACCCAAGGCAATAAAGAAAATGGCTACGGGATCGTACTTATCAATAATTACCTTAAACGTAAACGGGTTGAATGCCCCAACCAAAAGACAAAGGCTGGCTGAATGGATACAAAAACAAGACCCCCATATATGTTGTCTGCAAGAGACCCACCTCAAAACGAGGGACACATACAGACTGAAAGTGAAGGGCTGGAAAAAGATATTCCATGCAAATAGAGACCAAAAGAAAGCAGGAGTAGCAATACTCATATCAGATAAAATAGACTTTAAAACAAAGGCTGTGAAAAGAGACAAAGAAGGAAACTACATAATGATCAAAGGATCAATCCAAGATGAAGATATAACAATTATAAATATTTATGCACCCAACATAGGAGCACAAAAATATGTAAGACAATTACTAACAAGTATGGAAGGGGAAATTAACAATAATGCAATAATAGTGGGAGATTTTAATACCCCATTTACATCTATGGATAGATCAACTAAACAGAAAATTAACAAGGAAACACAAACTTTAAATGATACAATAGACCAGTTAGACCTAATAGATATCTACAGGACATTTCACCCCAAAACAATGAATTTCACCTTTTTCTCAAGTGCACACGGAAACTTTTCCAGGATAGATCACATCCTGGGCCATAAATCTAGCCTTGGTAAATTCAAAAAAGTTGAAATCATTCCATGCATCTTTTCTGACCACAATGCAGTAAGATTAGATCTCAATTACGGGAGAAAAACTATTAAAAATGCCAACATATGGCGGCTGAACAACACGCTACTGAATAATGAAGAAATCATAGAAGAAATCAAAAGAGAAATCAAAATATGCATAGAAATGAACGAAAATGAAAACACAACAACCCAAAACCTCTGGGACACTGTAAAACAGTGCTAAGGGGGAAGTTCATAGCAATACAGTCACACCTCAAGAAACAAGAAAAAAGTCAACTAAATAACCTAACTCTACATCTAAAGCAACTAGAAAAGGAAGAAATGAAGAACCCCAGGGTTAGTAGAAGGAAAGAAATCATAAAAATTAGGGCAGAGATAAATGCAAAAGAAACAAAAGAGACCATAGCAAAAATCAACAAAGCCAAAAGCTGGTTCTTTGAGAAGGTAAATAAAATTGACAAACCACTAGCCAGACTTATCAAGAAACAAAGGGAGAAGAACCAAATCAATAAAATTAGAAATGAAAATGTAGAGATCACAACTGACAACACAGAAATACAAAGGATTATTAGAGAATACTATCAGCAATTATATGGCAATAAAATGAATAACCTGGAAGAAATGGACAAATTCCTAGAAAAGTACAACTTTCCAAAACTGAACCAGGAAGAAATAGAAAATCTGAACAGACCCATCACAAGCACGGAACTAGAGGCTGTAATCAAGAATCTTCCAGCCAAAAAAGCCCAGGTCCACACGGCTTCACAGCCGAATTCTACCAAAAATTTAGAGAAGAGCTAACACCTATTCTACTCAACCTCTTCCAGAAAATTGCTGAGGAAGGGAAACTTCCAAACTCATTCTATGAGGCCACCATCACCCTAATCCCAAAACCTGGTAAAGACCCCACAAAAAAAGAAAACTACAGGCCAATATCACTGATGAACATAGATGCAAAAATCCTTAACAAAATTCTAGCAATCAGAATCCAACAACACATTAAGAAGATCATACATCATGACCAAGTGGGCTTTATCCCAGGAATGCAAGGATTCTTCAATATCCACAAATCAATCAACGTAATGCACCACATTAACAAACTGAAAAATAAAAATCATATGATTATCTCAATAGATGCAGAGAAAGCCTTTGACAAAATTCAACATCCATTTATGATAAAAACCCTCCAGAAAGTGGGAATAGAAGGGACATACCTCAACATATTAAAAGCTATATATGACAAACCCACAGCAAACATTATCCTCAATGGTGAAAAACTGAAAGCATTTCCCCTAAAGTCAGGAACAAGACAAGGGTGCCCACTCTCCCCACTACTATTCAACATAGTTCTGGAAGTTTTGGCCACAGCAATCAGAGCAGAAAAAGACATAAAAGGAATACAAATTGGAAAAGAAGAAGTAAAACTTTCACTGTTCGCTGATGACATGATCCTCTACAGAGAAAACCCTAGAGATTCTACCAGAAAACTACTAGAGCTAATCAATGAATACAGTAAAGTTGCAGGATATAAAATCAACACACAGAAATCCCTTGCATTCCTATACACTAATAATGAGAAAATAGAAAGAGAAATTAAGGAAACTATTCCATTCACTGTTGCAACGAAAAGAATTAAATACTTAGGAATATATCTACCCAAGGAAACAAAAGACTTGTACATTTAAAACTATAAAACACTACTGAAAGCAATCAAAGAGGACACTAATAGATGGAGAAATATACCATGTTCATGGATTGGAAGAATAAATATTGTAAAAATGAGTATACTCCCAAAGTAATTTATACATTCAATACAATCCCTATCAAGCTACCAACAATATTTTTCACAGAACTAGAACAAATAATCTCACAATTTATATGGAAATACAAAAAACCTCGAATAGCCAAAGCAATCTTGAGGAAGAAAAATGGAACTGGGGGAATTAACCTGCCGGACTTCAGGCTCTACTACAAAGCCACAATCATCAAGACAGTATGGTACTGGCATAAAGACAGAAATATAGATCAATGGAACAAAATAGAAAGCCCAGAGATAAATCCACGCACCTATGGACACCTCATCTTTGACAAAGGAGGCAAGAATATAAAATGGAGAAAAGACAGTCTCTTTAACAAGTGGTGCTGGGAAAACTGGTCAGCCACCTGTAAAAGAATGAAACTAGAACACTTCCTAACACCATACACAAAAATAAATTCAAAATGGATTAGAGAGCTAAATGTAAGACCAGAAACTATAAAACTCCTAGAGGAGAACGTAGGCAAAACACTCTCCGACATAAATCACAGCAGGATCCTCCATGACCCACGTCCCAGAATATTGGAAATAAAAGCAAAAATAAACAAATGGGACCTAATTAAAATCAAAAGCTTCTGCACAGCAAAGGATACTATAAGTTAGGTGAAAATACAGACTTCAGAATGGGAGAAAATAATAGCAAATGAAGCAACGGATAAAGGATTAATCTCCAAAATATACAATCAGCTCCTGCAGCTGAATTCCAGAAAAATAAATGACCCAATCAAAAAATGGGCCAAAGAACTAAACAGACATTTCTCCAAAGAAGACATACAGATGGCTAACAAACACATGAAAAAATGCTCAACATCCCTCATAATCAGAGAGATGCAAATCAAAACCACAATGAGATACCATTTCACACCAGTCAGAATGGCTGCTATCCAAAAGTCTACATGCAATAAATGCTGGAGAGGATGTGGAGAGAAAGGAACCCTCTTACACTGTTGGTGGGAATGCAAACTAGTACAGCCACTATGGAGAACAGTGTGGAGATTCCTCAAAAAATTGGAAATAGAACTGCCAAATGATCCAGCAATCGCACTCCTGGGCATACACACCGAGGAAACCAGAATTGAAAGAGACACGTGTACTCCGATGTTCATTGCAGCACTGTTTATAATAGCCAGGACATGGAAGCAACCTAGATGTCCATCTGCAGACGAATGGATAAGAAAGCTTTGGTACATATACACAATGGAGTATTATTCAGCCATTAAAAAGAATACATTTGAATCAGTTCTAATGAGGTGGATGAAACTGGAGCCTATTATACAGAGTGAAGTAAGCCAGAAAGAAAAACACCAATACAGTATACTAACGCATATATATGGAATTTAGAAAGATGCAAATGATAACCCTGTATACGAGACAGCAAAAGAGACACAGATGTATAGAACAGTCTTTGGGACTCTGTGGGAGAGGGTGAGGGTGGGATGATTTGGGAGAATGGCATTGAAACACGTATGTTGTCATATGTGAAACGAATCACTAGTTCAGGGTCAATGCATGTTATAGGATGCTCGGGGCTGGCATGCGTGGATGATCCAGAGGGAGGATAAAGGGAGGAGGGAGGTGGGAGGGCGGTTCAGGAGGGGGAACTTATGTAAACCCGGGGCGAATTCATGTCAATGTATGGCAAAACCAACCAATATAATATTGTAAATTAATTTGCCTCCAATAAAAAATAAATTAATTACCAAAAAAAAAAAAAAAAGAATAAGGCTCAAACTGTGGGAATAAATGAAGTCACCAGAGTGATGGAGAGGCAGGGACAGAAATTTAACAGCAGCGAGATTTGAGGGAAGGACAGACACGTGGCCTCCAGGAGAGCCTGGGAGGAAACACTGGAGAAGGTGGGAAGCCAACCAGAAAGGATTCTGAAAGAGGAAGGGGTCTCTCAGTCTCAATGGTGCTGGGCAAGGCCAGGAAGGTCAAAAGACGCCCAAAGGTAAGGTTAAGAGTCAGGTCACACGTTGGAGAAGCTGCATGTGATTGATGGTTATGGCACGTCCTTCACACGCAGACTCCCGATTTCAGGGCAGGTGAGAGTGGTGAGGGTGTTTTAAATCTTCAGTTCTTTTGATTCCTTTAGGTCACACCGACTGTTGTTCCCATTAAGGATGAAAACCACTGCTTTTGTGCACATCCAGCCTTTCCCTAAAATCAGCAGAAGCGGTGAGGCCAGAGAGGTGATGAAAGTGGATTTATGAAGAGGGCTTTCAAGGGCTCTCTGATCCTTTGAGGGTAAACACGTCACGCCTCCCGTGAGTCGGGTGCTCCATCCTGGTTCCCTAGTGCTCAGAGGCTGCGTTCCAAGGGGTTAGTTGGGGGACTGTCCTGCTGAAGATCTTTTATAACCCAATTTCCTTTATTTATGTATTTTTTCTTTCCAGACAAACGGACTTGACTTTTCTAAAGACTTCACAGAACTGCTAATTTGGCAAAAGAGTGGATTGTGAGAAAAGGGCTAATGGATCAGGATGGGGGCTCGCCATGCCTGGCACTCAGTTAGGGCTTAGACAAGGTTTGTGGGTTGAAGGAGTGAGTGAGTGAGTAAGTGAATAAACGAAATTGTATTACAAATTGCCGGCACGTTGCACTGCATGACGGGGATGGGAGCCTCACAGTTGCCTTTTCCTGCAACTCCCTTCCCCTCTACCCTCTTCCATAATGCAAGCTCTCTGGGAAATTTTAGTCACCTTTCCCTCCACTAAGAACCTTTCATATTAAAGAGAAGATGGTTCCAAAATCAGTATTTTCCTTTATGAGGAGGAATGATGAGGATTGGTTCTACGTGGATGTTCTATTTTCTTTTTTGTTGTTGTTGTTCTTCTTTTTTCCCCTTTTTGCTAGATTATAGTGATAGGGAGGAACAATATCACACCAAATGACAATGGTAATGTAGCTGCTATAAGGACAAAAAGGGAGTAGCACAAAGTGGAAGGAGCAAAAAATACAGTAGAGGATCACAAAGTGATGGATTTAAACAACTGTGAAGATGTAGGAAGGATTTATCAATACAAATCTTTTGTTTCTCAGAATAGGCAAATCATCGAGACATAAAGTAGATCAGTGGTTGCCAGGCACTAGGCTGAGAAGGGGATCAATACAGTTTTCTTTCGGGGGTGGTGAAAATGTTCTGGAATTAGATAGTGGTAATGGTTTCCTTTGCAAATACATTATAAATCACTAAAGTGTACAATTTGTGATCAATCTTGATTTCTACCAGAACACAAATATGTGGACAATTAATTTTGATTAAGGGGTGAAGAAAGAGGGAAGATCAGGGAAAATCAGGGGCAAGGGACATTAAATTTTTCCTTGAAGGATATGTTGTAGTCTATTATACTCATGCTCCATGAAAATTGGCTATTTTGCTCACCTTTATAGCTCAAACGGAGAAGGAAATGGCAACCCACTCCAGTGTTCTTGCCTGGAGAATCCCAGGGATGGAAGAGCCTGGTAGGCTGATGTCTATTGGGTCGCACAGAGTCGGACACGACTGAAGGGACTCAGCAGCAGCAGTAGCAGCATAGCTCAAACAGTATCTGGCACAAAGAGAAAAGGGAAATATCCTTCCAAGTAGAAGAAACACATTAACAGAGAAAAGAGAAATGAGAGTGATTAATCCACTCCAGTGTTCTTGCCTGGAGAATCCCAGGGACGGCGGAGCCTGGTGGGCTGCCGTCTATGGGGTCGCACAGAGTCGGACACGACTGAAGCGACTTAGCAGCAGCAGCAACATATATTTAGTTAAGGTCACTCTAGCTGTTTTAACCAGTGAACCTTGAAGGGTTTAGTGATGTCACACACAATAAGCTTATTTCTTATATGAAATAAGCCCGGTGTGGATGGTCCTGGTTAGCTGGTGATTTTCTTCCACATGGTAATTCAGGAACCCAGGCTTCTCACATCTTGGGGCTGTAGTATCACTGAGGACCTTGGAATGTTCTGCATCCAGCTGAAGGATGGGAAAAACAAGATGACAGAGGCACACTTCCTTATCTCCATTACCACTTTACTTCCTTGAGAATAAATGACACATAGAACTAGCTCTCACATCCAAGAGGTGAGAACTACTCACATTTTCCCACCTATAAATGAGGGCAGCCTGGAAATGCCATCCTTGGCTAGGCAGCCACCTCCCAGAAACCAACCTATAACTTGGAAGTGTGTCAGTCGCTCAGTCCAACTCTTTGCAAACCCATGGACTGTAGCCTGCCAGGCTCCTCTGTCCATGGGATTCTCCAGGCAAGAATAGTGGAGTCAGTAGCTATTCCGTTCTCCAGGGGATCTTTCTGACTCAGGGATCTGACTTGGGTCTCCTGTGTTGCAGACAGATTCTTTACCATCTGAGTCACCAGGAAAACCCCTATAACATGGATGCAGTGGACAAATTATTGTAGAGTTAGCTCTCTCTGCCACAGAGGCAAAAAGGTAGGAAGTAAGAGTGGGAAGATAAGAACCCTGGGGCCACATTGTGTTCGTTTGTAGGAGCTTACATGCAAGAGAAAGCCCAGAGGCGATGTTGAAATACTTTTCCTGGAAAGAAACAACTTTAGCTGTAGGAAGCTTATGGTGTGGAGGAGAAATTAAAAGTAAGACCCAGGGCACCAAAGCTCTGAATTCATGTTCTGTCATCACACTGTGTTTCTGTTTCTCATCATTTAAACCTCTTTAAATGATGAGGATCTCAGTGGAGTCTCTCAGATGGAAGCAGTGTCCTCTTCTGCTTTAGCAGCAATCTGACCTAGTTGACATCTCCTTTGTTTTGGTCTAAAATTCTCCCTTTTTGTATAGCAGAAAGTCAGAATGTACATGTACTGTTACTGCTGGTTAAAACCCCTCAGCTATACTTTTTTGCAGTTGGTGAAAATTATATAGGCTAAAACATTTCAGTTGGCATAAATGAAATGTTCACCAGCAGTGAGGCTGTGTTCCGTAAAGAATTAAAACTACTGGAGATTGGTACTGCCCCAGGATTTGTACTTAACACAGTTTGTGAAAGACTACATTTTAAATTCAAGTTTTAGAAAAATCTTCAAGCACCATCTTGGCACAAGCTCCCCCGATGTTTAGGATTTTTGAAAAGCAGCTCACGCGCTTTTTACTTCCAGACAATGCTTTGAAGATTTAATTAACTTTTGACCAAACTGGTCTACATTTGCAGAGGACCAAGTGGTTGGCTCTGTGAAGGACCTTTATTAAAATGTAAATCTAAAAGGTGTTTATTGGTTTAGCGGTTCCTAATTTGCATCCACTCTGGTCTTTAAAAGCCATCCATCCACCTTCCCAGATATGCTCTGAGTAGGAAACTCTGTACCATGTGGACATGAAAGCACCAAAGTGTTGGGGGGAGTGGGGTGGAATCTGAATGGAGCTTTTTCTTCACCTCTCTCCTCCTCCCTCCTCCACTACACTACCTTGGATTTGCACACAAGTAACAAAAGAGGTGGGGTTTTCTTAGGGGTCCAGAGATCATCAAATTTTGTCAAAGCCAGATTCTTGATACCCTGATTCCAATAAATCAGTGTACGAAATGCCGGAACACAAGCTACTTCTCATGTTCTTGGCTTCATCAATCTTAGTTCTCTCCTTCCCCTCCGTCAAGCCCACTATCAAATCAGTAGGAATCTCACCTCGAGACTATATGGTTCAAGCAGGAGCAGCTGCTCTGAAAACCCTGGTGGTAGTGTACAGTAGAAACTAACAGAGCATTGTAAAGCAACTCTACTCCAGAGGAAACAATGTATGTAAAAATGATTTGCAAATGTAATCTATTGTCATTATGTAGTCTAGCTTCTACTAATACGTGAATCTTCTCCACAAAAAACAAGCAAACTCTAGTGGTGATTGTATCCGTTTGCCACCCCTTGGACCCTCTGCTCCCTCTAGGCAGAAGCCCTCATCCACTAGTTTATTTCCTGACACCGAGGCTCTTTGGTGAGCCATCTCCTCCCTGCCTCTCCTTCCTGCCCCAGAGAAGCCATGATCCCTCCTCCAGGGTGGGATTTCCTCCTTTTCCCTCTAGGCCCTCATTTCATCAGTCATTAATCTCTTTTCTGACTTATAACTTTACATTTGCAGTCTGTTTTTCGTACATGGATAAAACAATCAAGTCCTTTGTACTTTCTGTTGTTTTCTTGGCACCCATGGTTTAGCTATTCTTGAGTCTTTCCTGTCTTCTTCCCTGCTTTATCCTCCCTTTCTGTACAGACTTGTTTTATACTTGTTTTCCTCATTTCTCTTCCTTGACCTCCCCCACCATGGAAGCTGGATAGCTTCAACCCTCACATTGTCACTGGTTCTCTTACTCAGCTCTAAAGACCCTGGCTTTTTTCTCTTCTGTCCTTTAACATAGTACCTCCTGGGATCTATCCAAGGCTTTCCCTTCTAGAGCTACTCTGTATCTTTTAATAATCGCTTTTGTTTTTTGAGCTTCAATCAGCACTTTTACGTAAGTGAATCTAGTAGGAAGGAACTCATCTCATGATCCACTTAGCCATCCTGTCACAAAAGTGCCCCATCTCAAAAAGTAATAATTCCAGGCTACAATTGACGAATAATTTTATGGTAAGAATTATACAATGCATAATATAATGCAAGAACCACTTGCTTAGAAGCCCAGGGAAGGAGCTAGTGTTCTCGATTTCTGAACTTTTATTACATGAAAATCAAAAGTTTGGACTAGACAATATCTAAGTTTCTTTTACCTTGCAAAGTTGATGATTTGTGTATTTTTTGAGAAATATTTTATTGCCCCAGTGTCCTTACTTCTATCTCAGAAAAAAAGCTAGCCACCTAGAAAAGGGAGATTATTTTACTTTAAATTTCTTTTATCATAATGTTTCTTCATAACACTATCCAAGGAAATTAACCCCTTGGCATTATTTTTTACTGAGTTAAGGGGGAACTGAGAGGAGAAGTTTCAATTTATAGTTTGAAAAGAGTTGACTTGCCATTACCTAGGATTCAGACTTAAGAGTTGGGGCTACCATAATAAAAGCTAGAGTTAATTATTTTTTAAAAATCAATTCCAGTATCCCAGATACCTAGATGTAGAAAATGCTCAAAATGAACTTTAAGTTCACTTCTTCAGAGGGAAATTGTTACATTTTGGGTGTCACAAGTCATTGAAAAATATGCTTATTATGAAATGCTAAAGCCTTCAATCAAAGAACTACACAATCAGACAAGTTAAATGTCAAAAACAAACTTATTTTCCTTTTTATAGTGTCTTAATAGAACTTTTAAGTGTAGGGCTGACCTGAGACCATTTCCCCTGTCACCTTAATTCTCACCCACAAGCACAGTGATGACCAGGCATTCACAGATGTAACACCATCTTTGCTCAGACTTCCTGCCTTGACCCACACCAGCCTCTTATGTTTCCTCCTCTGTCAAGACTGAGTGAGGGCTGTAGTCTGAGGCTTTGTGAGATCAACTAGAGGCCAAAGATATATTGTAGGGTGAGTTTTAAAAGAGATAATTCAATTTAAAAAAGAAAACTTCTCATATAGTTAAGTATATCATTACATATTTTAAAATAACAACCAAAATGTCTGTTACATTATGTTCTGCAACATAAGAGGCAGCTCTATACAAATACTGCTATTCAGTAAATCTTAAAAAAATTTAATTCCCTTTCATGAAATTTGCAATCGGATTTTTATTATTTAAAAGACACTAATGGGTAATTCAAAATGCATGCATGCATGCACAGTTGTGTCTGACTTTTTGTGACCCCATGGACTATAGCCCTCCAAACTCCTCTGTCCATGGGATTTTCCAGGCAAGAATATTGGAGTGGGTTGCCATTTCCTTCTCCAGGAGATCTTCTTGACCCAGGGATTGAACCCAGGTCTCCTACTTGCGGGCAGATTCTTTACCAACTGAGTTCATCACAAAAATTTTTTTAATTGTGATCTCTCCATTAGCATGCATTTCTTTTGAAGGAAACTGTAAAAATCCTAGAAGAGAACATGGAGGATAATCTCCTTGACATTGGTCTTGGCAATTTTTTGGATCTGTCACCAAAACAAAGGCAATAAATGAAAAAAATAAACATGTTCAACAACATCAAAATAAAAAGCTTCTTTACAGCAAAGGAGCAGTCTTTCCTGACAAACTGATGTGTTGACTGAGATATGAAGCATGAGTGAGAGCTGATAGGTGACGGTGAGGGTTCAGCTGGAGGGAGGAGTATTAAGGGAGAGGAAAGAGCATATACAAAGGCCCTGGGGTGAGAAGGGATGTGGTTCTTGATGCATTGAGGAAGGGCCAAAATGATCAGCATGGCTTGGAGGCAAATACTGATAAAGGAAGGAAATTGATGGATATGAATGGGAGGCAAGAGAGGTACATTGGGACCATGTGAGGCAAAGCCTTGTACTTATATATAGGATTTTGGTCTTTAACAACAGTAGGAGATAATAGAGACATTATCAGATTTGCATTTTGAAAAGATTACTTTGGGTATCTATGTGAAATCTGAATTTTTCCCTTCTTATGCAAGAAAGCTTCCTGTTCATCTTCCCAAGTTGCCCTAATTTCTGTTTTTCAAAATAAGATAAAAGTTTTTTTAAGGCATTAAGAAAAAACCCTCCTCCTTCCAATGATTATACACTATTTTCCTTTATTCTTTTCTTGATCTTCTATATTAAGAATGTTTTCTCATCTCCCTGTATAGCTCCTGAAACACAAAACTTGGATTTTATTTTGGTTTTCTTAATTTCATCATCCACATCTTAAAAAATCATGTGCCTGTATAATTACATCATCTATTTTTTTTTTCTATCAACATACAGTGAAAATTAGACTGACTCGAGTTTAGCCAACAGAAAGCTAAGAAAAATTAGTGAGCAGGCCAGATCGTGTGTGTGCCACTCTTCCTCTTCCCTGGTGGCATTTTTCTCCCATTCATGCCTCTCTGCCTATCTGAATGCCTCCCTAGATCTGCGTTTGCCCTGTTTTTGCATCAGCTTCTTGCCTTATATATCATGCATAGTCATAGCTATTGTCAATGACTGGAGGACTGTGATGTTGAGATAATACTTCATAATGACTCTCTACCCTGCTATTCAAACTGACAGGACAGTTAAAGATTTGGCAGAAGCTTATTAATTTGTTTTTGGGAAAATTTATAAATAAGTGGCCCAAGCCTTGGAGAAAAGGGAAACAATATATATGTTTTGGTCCTGACTTCTTTAGAACTATGTGATCCCAGGTAAGTCACTTTAACTCAATGACCCTTTTTCCTCATTTGCTGAACTCTAAAGAGTTGGTTCTTTTTTTTTTTGGTGGGGGGAGAGGAGGGTCCTTGGATGGAATGTTGGATCTTAGTTCCCTGAACCCATGACCCCTGTAGGGGAAGCTCAGAGTCTTAATCACTGGACTGCCAGGGAAGTCTTGCTCATTTGCTGAACTCTTGATCCCTTCTCAAGTATGGAACAACTTCTGTGCTTGTATAATTCTGTTTTGTTGGCTGATCAAATCTCTTCCTAAAGATCTCTTCCCATAGAATTATTAAAGTTCAGTGGCTAATTCATCTGTAACAGTGAGAAAGCATAGTTATAGAATGGAGACATTTGGAAAAGGTCCTAGTAAACTAATCTAGAGAATGCTTATTTTGGATTAAAACCAAGGAGAGGCTGGAGTTTTACATTTAAAACCATTATTCTGAGTCTGGCACATGTTAATTTAAAAGAAGCCATCCTTGTTATCCCCTCAGGATCACATGTTGTAAGTGTTTATTTTCACCATGTCTTATCTTCGCTGTTGTATTTTTATCCTTTGGCTTCAAAGATGCCCTTCATTGAGAGGTGTGAAGACACAAATACTCCCATTTGAGAACACGCAGTGCTACATCCTTCCTGGTAGTGTTTTCAGTAAAAATAGTTTCTCTTGTTAAAAATTATGGATAAAGATGTAAAAGCCTAACAGTCGGTGGCCCTCTTAACAAACTATGCATGACAACCTTCTGCCCAGCCTCACAGGAACAGGAACCAGGTCCAAGGGGTCCTGGGAACACAGGCCTAGGTCATGTGTTCCTATAGATGGCTTGTATAGTTCGTGTCTACTTCTTAATTGCCTGCTACCAATCTCTTTTACCCTCTTCTTTCTTTTGTATACTATCTACTTATTTATTATTTCTGCTTCCCCATCTCTCTGCTTTGCACATGAACCACCATGGCTCTTATAAACTCTATACCTTTCATATCCTGTTTCTGCTGATAAAATCCTCATTTTCAACTCATTTTTTCTTACTGAAATTCCAAAGAGAAAGAATAAAATTGGCCTGGTTCATCTTTCCTTACATAGCCAGGTCATGAACCACTATTCATGGACTGACTGAACTTAGGTCAACTACCACACTTGGTTAAATGGGCTGTGACCAGAGAAGGAATCATATGAGTCACATAATTCAAATCCCACAATAATCTAAGGAGTTGTGGGCAGAGGCTACTCTCCTAGAAGGATAGTGAACGTGAGCAATACCATCATGATTGGTGTCTCTAATCCAGAGACACTCTGGGGGACATGAAAGGGCTCTACTTACCTGCCTCTTAAAATTAAGAAAAGCCGATAATTAGTACAATAAATAGTAGCTGCTGAAATGAGATGAAGTCAGGCAAAGGAGCTAATTGGAAAAGGTGGTTCAGTGGAAGAGAAGCTTCTAGGAACAATAGTTGGGGCAGGGGGAAGAGAAAGAGTGAGGGTCAGGACAGAGGGTGGTCCAGGGTGGTAGGAGATAGGGATCAAGCTTGCTGAGGAAACAGGGATGAGAGAAGGGAGACTGAGTTTTCTAGTGAGGGCAAAGGGTGATCTCAGAGGTAAGCATCACAGAGCCTTGCTGCTGCAGGGCTGAGGTCATCATAGTGGTTATAACAGTGCTACTGCATTTTAAAATTCAAGTTAAAGTCTGATAATATTAAGTGTTGAAAGTGTGGAGCAATTGGAACTGTAATACACTACTGGCAAGAGTTCACATGGTATAAACACTTAGCAAAACAATTTAGCCTAACCTTCATGGGAAATAGATGGGGAAACAGTGGAAATAGTGTCAGACTTTATTTTTTGGGGCTCCAAAATCACTGCGGATGCTGATTGCAGCCATGCAATTAAAAGACGCTTACTCCTTGGAAGGAAAGTTATGACCAACCTAGATAGTATATTAAAAAGCAGAGACATTACTTTGCCAAGCAAGGTCCGTCTAGTCAAGGCTATGGTTTTTCCCATGGTCATGTATGGATGTGAGAGTTGGACTGTGAAGAAAGCTGATCGCCAAAGAATCAATGCTTTTGAACTGTGGTGTTGGAGAAGACTCTTGAGAGTCCCTTGGACTGCAAGGAGATCCAACCAGTCCATTCTAAAGGAGATCAACCCTGGGTGTTCATTGGAAGGACTGATGCTAAAGCTGAAACTCCAATACTTTGGCCACCTCATGTGACGAGTTGACTCACTGGAAAAGACTCTGATGCTGGGAGGGACTGGGGGTGGGAGGAGACGGGGACAATAGAGAATGAGATGGCTGGATGGCATCACCGACTCTGTGGACATGAGTTTGAGTGAACTCCAGGAGTTGGTGATGGACAGGGAGGCCTGGCATGCTGTGATTCATGGGGTCTCAAAGAGTCAGACATGACTGAGCAACTGAACTGAACTGAACTGAAGTAAAGTTGAAGATGCACATACTCATGGCCCAGGGATTCTACCTCTATGTGTATAACCTGGAGAAACTCAGCTGTGTATGCACTAGGATATGTTTTTCAAGAATATGTATAGCAGCACTGATCCTAAATGCCAAAAACTAAAAACAGCCTAAATGTCATCAACAGCAGAATAGATAAAATTTTGGTATCGTCACACAATGAATATAATGGAAATAAATCAATTTCAGTGATGTGCAACATACATGAACCTGATAGAAACAAATGTTCATGAAAGGAACCAGAGGGACTTCTCTGGCATTCCAGTGGTTAAGACTCTGAGTTTCCAATGCAGGGGGCACAGGTTAATTCTTGGTCAGGGAACCAAGGTCTTACATGACATGGAGTAAGAAGAAAAGAAGAGCCAGAAATAAGAGAATATATAGCTTCATTTATGGAATTCCAAAATTGATAAAAACAAAGTTACCTTATTCACAGACCTATACTTAACTGGTACCAAGGAAAAAAAGAATATAATTTTATCTTAAAGGAGAATTGTCCAGTTATGCCAGAATATAACATAGGATGATAAAAGAGAGCGCACAGTAAGTTGGAAAAGATGGAGGAAGGAACTTTTATTTTTCTTTATTTATGATTCTTCCAAATGATAAGTTTGACAGAAGCAATGAAATGTTTTAAAATGTTGATGAATTTGATTCAGTGTTGATAGTTTTATTTCTAAGATGAAGAAAAGATATGTGAATTTTTTTATCAGAAAATAATATGTAGGGGAATTTAAAAAAAAGTAAAACTGGAATTTAGTTTTCATTTTGTTAAAATAAAAAATTGATTTATGAGTGGGTGGAATGTTCTTATTAAGAAATGGTAGAAATCACTCTAGTCACCTATGCATTTGGCCAGCCAAACATTCCTTATATCACCAAAATCATTTTCATGATGAATAAAACACATCTGTGGATATTTACAAAGGTTGGAACAATAACAACCAACAAACTTATTATTAAAAATTAATTTCTCTAGGCTTAAAATACTCTTGTCAATTGATAACAGTAATACCCTGTACTTTGAGCACATCCTTTAAAACCTCAAAGGTAATAGTAAATTT
Organism: Moschus berezovskii; assembly: GCF_049115385.1. Classification (NCBI taxonomy): domain Eukaryota; kingdom Metazoa; phylum Chordata; class Mammalia; order Artiodactyla; family Moschidae; genus Moschus; species Moschus berezovskii. The sequence goes on from NC_142469.1 coordinate 69,672,522, forward strand.
ACACAACCATCTAATGTTTTCTTGACTAGTTCCCTACTGGAACACAAAGGAAATTTGAGTGTCAAAGGAAATCATCCTAATAGACAGGGAAGGTTTATGAATCATAATTAATGGAGCAAGAAATCTAATCACTGGGGATGCAACCTACTGAACAAAAAGGATAATTTGTATGAAAAAAAAGAGAGATGAAAAATGAAATAGACGTGAACAACAGCAATAAAAAAAAAAAAACTTGTATGGAGCCTCTGTGGACTCTGAGGGCCCCTGTCCTTTGACAAAGAGTCTGAACTCTGGGATCTTTGCCTGATAAGGAGAATGTCAGGACTGTGATGATGATAGAAGCAAGCTGATGTGGAAAAGGGTTGCTTCCTAAACGCTGTGACCATCTGCTGGCCAAATGGCAAGATGTACTTTGTTCCATGGATGAGAACAGTTTGGAGTAAAGGTTACACTGTGAACAGATGCTAGAAGTCTCTTCTCAAGGAACTAAAATTCAGGGGCAAAATTAGCCAGAATCAAACTTTAAAAATGAGGCTTCAGAAAGGAAACATGACCAGTAGCTAGCAACAGGATTAGAACAGCACTTTGGAGAGGTTTCCACTGGAATAATCCTCATCACTGAGTCCCGACACAGTTATGACAATGACTAAGGTGAGTGAAACAGACGTTAAGAGCAAATAGAAAATGTGTGTTGTATATTGTGTTGTTTTAAAAATAGGTGTCATTTTTGTGCTGTGGTCATAATACATTTTTTTACTATAAATAATTTTTTTTCACTTTTTTTTAATTGGAGGCTAATTATTTTACAATATTATATTGGTTGGTTTTGCCATACATTGACATGAATCTGCCCCGGGTTTATATGAGTTCCCCTTCCTGTAAATAATGTTTTAAGTAATTTACCATCAAGTAGAATTTCTGCTCTTAAAAAGATCATTCAGAAAGCACTCCATGGTGAAGCAGTGATGTCCCATGATTCTGACAAGTTTAGGATTGCAGAAAGACCAGGACACCCTCTCTTATTTGCTAAAGATGGCTTCTCCTTTAAACCTCAGAGGGGGCTTTTAAGTCATAAACATTCAAGAGGTAAGTAAATAGGACCCAAGCTATAATCTACTCAAATCCTTTTGTTTCACTGGAAGAAAAACCAAGATACAGTGTGATAACATAACTTTGACCACAAAACCAGAACTAAAGTTAGGTTTCCTAACTTCTATTACATTAGTGTGATGGTGGTTTAGTCACTAAGTTGTGTCCGACTCTTTGCAATCCCATGGACTGTAGCCTGCCAAGCTCCTCTGTTTATGGGATTTCCCAGGCAAGAATACTGGAGTGGGTTGCCATTTCCTTCTCCAGGTGATCTTTCCAATTCAGGGATCCAACCGGGTCCCCTGCATTGCAGGTGGATTCTTTACTGCCAAGCTACCAGGAAAGCCCTATTACATTAGTACAAAGTCCCAACAGTTTCCTTGCATGATAAACCCTCATCCTCTGACAGATCTCATCACACTTCCTTGTTTATCACTGGTCCTAAGCTCCCAGTCACTTCCCAGGTGGCCTTAGAGGTAAAGAACGAGCCTGCCAATGCAGGAGACTTAAGAGACATGGGTTCGATCCCTGGGTTAGGAAGATCCCCTGGAGAAGGAAAAGGTAACCTGCTCCAGTATTCTTGCCTGGAGAATCACATAGCAGAAGAGCCTGGTGGGCTACAGTCCACAGGACACAGAGTCAGACAGGACTGCAGTGACTTAGCATGCAAGCTCCTAGTATGGAACCTTGTACATAGAAAATGCTCACTAAATATTTACTCAAAGAATGAATATTCAAGTTCATATTCTTATGTATGGCATTGCTGAGCCACAAGAATATGTCTTTTGCATTTTTATGGGTCTTGCCAAGGATTTCTACAAATTGATTCTGCTACTTGCTTCTCCCACCAACTATGTGTGAAGGTGTCTGTCTGCCTGATTGTTCCCAACAATAACTCTTAAGGCTTTTAAGTTGCACCATTGAGATATTAAAAAACATATGTTCTAATATTCTTTTTGTTTGATTATGAGATGATGAGCATTTTTTATCTGCTTTTGAGCATTTTCTTTGTTTTTTTAAATTGTCTAGAATAAATAGAATTGTCTATTCATGTCCCTTGCTCCTATTATTACTGAGTTGTTTCTTAACCATAATTTAAAAGTTTCTTTTATGCTAAACAAAAGAGCTCTTTTATCCATCAGCTGAGTTTCAAATGTTTTTCCCTATATTTGAACTGCCTTTACTATAATTTCTTTTGATATGCCTGTATAAAATTTGTAAATCATTGACTCTGTCAATGTTTCTTTTATGATTCAGGGTTTTATATCATATTTTTAAAGATTTTCCCATGGCAAGATTATTTATAGAATCAACAATGTTTTTTTCTAGTTTTGTTTATGATTTAAGTTTATATATTGATTCTCCAGAAATGTATTTTGATGGCAGAGGTAGGGATCTAGCTAACCAAATATTTGGGGATTGTTCAACAATATAAAATGAAGGAAATCCAAAAATGAGGGGGTATATGTATATGTGTTGCTGATTCACTTTGTTTTACAGCAGAAACTAACACATTGAAAAGCAAATACACGCCAAGAAAAGTTTTTAGAAATTAAAAAAGCCCAGTTACCTTAAAAATAACCATAATTGGGTCAGTGGTGACAACTGGGTGGTATCCAATATAGCTTTGCCTTGGGGAATTCAAGTTTTGTGTTAGTCAATTCAGACAATTCAGTCAATTCAGCATCACTTGCCACCTCCCAGCCTCTCACTGTTCTGTCTCTTTACAGATCAATTGCCAGGCTGTATACACACATGCTCTTGAACTTAAAGTTGGGAAACATGGGTTCTGATCCAAAATCTGCCTGCTTGTGTGACTTGAAGCAAGTATCTTTACTTCCAAGAGTTGCAATTTCTGAAGCTATGAAACAAGGACCACCAAGATTTTTCCAGAAATAAAATCCTACCATCCTGTAGTGTCTTCCAGCTTCACTTCACGTCTACAGACGTTATAAATAATTCACAGTTGGAAAGCCTATTGGAATCTGAAAATCGTTTAAGGTATGCTCATCCTCTATCTTCCTCATCCACAAAAGAGCTTTTACTTGTGATGTTTTCTCTGCCTAGAGTGTTTTTCTTACAATCACCTACATGTTTCTTGGCTCCCTTTCCTTCCAGATTCTGATCAAATACAGCTCTGGTAGAGCCTTCACTTACTACCTTAATAACATAACAAGCTCCACTTTCAAATCTATTCCTTTAACTTTACTCTGCTAAAACTTTTTGTATAGAACTTTTGACACCTGACAAACATTACATATTTACATATTGTTGTATCGCCACAATAGTTTGTGTCAGTCAGCTTTTGCTGCAGCAACAAATGGCCTCGGTACTCCAGTGACCTACAACAGCAAATATTCATCTCTTGCTTATGTCACATGATGGCTGTGGGTAAGCTTTAGCATTTCTTCATTCTCCTGAGCACACCCAGGCTCGGCTAGGTTGGCTTCCACTTCAGGACTTGAGTTGAAAAAACGTATTTTCTCTAGGATAAAATGTCCTTATGGTGAAGGGCAGGAATATGAAAGGAAGCAGAGCCAAAGCAGGAAATCTCATTTTCAAATTCTGCTCAGATGTGACAGTCACATCTGCTCAAATTCCATTAGCTGAAGCATGTCATGTAACCAAGCACAAAGTCAAAAAGTCAAGTAGAATATATGTCAAGTCACATGACAATCAATTGGAATCTAATTAGATGTAATAATCCTATTGTTAAAAACAATAATCCAATAAACCAAAAATATAAACTCTAGCACTTAATCTTTTTTCTGAACTATCTGTGAGGCCTAGAAGAGCAGGCATTCAATAAATTTTATTTGATGGATTAAAACAAAACAAAACACCACCCTTTCATCCTTCCTAGTTCCACTCTTATACTGCTAGAACATACCCCAACTTGGCCCACCCTTACCACCATAGATTTGACCTGGTAAAGAGAGATGAGAGGGACTGAACAATCTTTTTTATGGTCCTTGTAAGTCAGTAATTATGGGATAATAAAAGATACTTTGAGCTTTGAAATGGAAGTGTTTTATTGGGCCTCCTTGAACAATGTGCTTTTCTCACAAATTTCAGCATCAGTATTGACAAACTGTTCATTTCATGCTGGGAATATGGTGGTGCTTGGGGCCTATAGCATCACTGCCATGGCAAATTCTACCACCCCCACCCTGCTTTTCTCTCCCTTAGCATTGGTCTCTCCCGAGACAGGGTAGAAAGCAGACACTGTCAAGACGGGCAGATAAAACCTCACTCTTCTCTCCCTTAGTGACTCATAACAACATTTTGGGGTAAGCTATTTCATGGAAGGATTTCAAACTGAAATATTGGGTTAGCCAGGAAGTTTGGTCAAGATTTTCGTAACATCTTCTTGAAAAACCTGAATGAAATTTTTACCAATCCAATATATAGTTCAGTTCAGTTCAGTCACTCAGTTGTGTCCGACTCTTTGCGACCCCATAAACCGCAGCACGCCAGGCCTCCCTGTCCATCACCAGCTACCAGAGTCCACCCAAACCCATGTCCATTGAGTCGGTGATGCCAACCAACCATCTCATCCTCCTGCCCTCAATCTTTCCCAGCATCAAGGTCTTTTCAAATGAGTCAGCTCTCTGCATCAGGTGGCCAAAGTATTGGAGTTTCAGCTTCAACATCAGTCCTTCCAATGAACACCCAGGACTGATCTCCTTTAGGATGGACTGGTTGGATCTCCTTGCAGTCCAAGGGACTCTCAAGAGTCTTCTCCAACACCACAGTTCAAAAGCATCAATTCTTTGGCACTCAGCTTTCTTTATAGACCAACTTGCATGACCACTAGAAAAACCATAGCCTTGAATAGACGGACCTTTATTGGCAAAGTAATGTCTCTGCTTTTTAATATGCTGTCTAGGTTGGTCATAACTTTCCTTCCAAGGAGTAAGCGTCTTTTAATTTCATGGCTGCAGTTACCATCTGCAGTGATTTTGGAGCCCAGAAAAATAAAATCAGCCACTGTTTCCCCTGTTTCCCCATCTATTTGCTATGAAGTGATGGGACTGGATGACATGATATTAGTTTTCTGAATGTTGAGCTTTAAGCCAATATATAGAATACCTAAACAATCAGGTATCCTCTTTCCTAAGCCACTAAGCATGGGTATCAGTGGCTAAGAGCTTGTGTTCTAGAGGCCAAGAGGTTGGTTTTATATTCCTGGTGTATTTTTTAGGTGGTTGATTTTAGGTTTGTTTTTTCTTTCTCTAAGGCTCAGTCCTCAAATTCATAAACCTGTATCATTCTGAGAATTTGAAAAGCAATGTGTTAAAGGTTTAGCATAATACTGGCCCATAGCAAGCACTTAATAAATGACATCTGTTATTTCCCAGAGTACTTGACTATGGAGTGACTCATTGTAGTCTCAACATTACCCAATCTTACCCATAAAGAGGAAAAGAGAAGTGGAACATGAAATATACTCAGTGCTACACATTCAGGGTTGCAACTCAGGTTTCATATCATTCGTCTGTTTTCTGGATACAAACGGTAGAGCAGATAGAACTGTATTAAAATATTTATCTAGTTCCTATTTATAAATGTGTGATGGGAGGCCTTCCTCCACTCACCCTCTGGGGCTGTTTCCCATAGTAGATTCTCTGGAGCACTGGTTACTGAGGCTGTTAATAGCCATTCCAGGAGAAAGGGTCTGTGATCAAACAAGTTTAATGTTCGATTTAGAAGGCTGAGCAGTTTTTCTTTTTTTGCAGAGCCTTTAGTATGCTAATGTTTATTTTGAATCTCCAAGAGGGAAATGCAGAATCGAGTATTTCCCATTTTTATCTGACCATAAAATCCTGTCTCTCCCATCCTTGCTCCACAAAGACAGAGCCTTCTGTAGGACACTGTGAAATACTCCAAGGGCAGCTTAAAAGGGACGCTAACAAGACACAGATGCAGAAAAACGTAGAAGGCGCACTAGGGACTGGGTATATAAAACGAGTGCAAAAATGAAATGAGTAAATAAAAACTCTATAGACTCCGAGGAAAACTGGAATAGTGAGGTCATTTTGTAGGGTGGCAAGTTGGGTGATGATGTGCATGATGAGACTGAGAAGAATCAAGGGATTTGACTTTATTCCATGAGGCTTTAACATGGGACAACAACGCCATCCCATTCCCAATGACAAAGGGTGTTTTTTCTAGGTTTGCATCTATCATATTCTCGGCTAATGATGTTCATATTTAAGTCCAGCAGCTTATCTAATTATGCTTTTTCCTATCCTTCAAATCCTCTTAGCTCCTAGCATTTTGCCCTTAAAATTGAATTGCTTCAGTGCTCCGATGTTATAGAAACCAAACTCTATTACAACTTGCAGAGCCAGTGTCACCAGTGACTTAATGGAGATTCCCCGAGGACACGTTCACTGCTTAATGAAGCACAGGCCTCTGTATATATGAAAATAAATCTGTTTCAGATTTCTTTCTTTTTCTAGTTTCGTTTTCTTTCATATAATATTCTCATGTTGTCTCTGAAAAAAATTAAGGATTTATAAGTAGCTAGATGCCTAAATAAAAATATGAAACTTCTTGGTATTTTTTAAGTGTATCAACAGCAAATGTATTTTTTACTGTTTGAGATCATTTGAAACATTATTCAACTTGATTCTGTCAGTGTCCAGCTAAGGAGTCAGTCAAGGCATTATTAGCCACACTTGATGTTGAGTTTTAGAGAAACAGAGGTAGTTCCATGGTAATTACATATTTAGGCTTTCTTCTCAAGAGTACTTGAGAAAGTTATTATTACTTTTTAAATGAATAGATATTTCTTTTAGAATTTGTGTTCTGGGACTTCTCTGGTGGTCCAGTGGTTAAGACTTTGTGCTTCCAATGCAGGGGGTGTAGGTTTGATCCCTGGTTGTGAAACTAAGATCCCACAAGGCACAGGGTATGGTCAAAAATTAAAAAGAAAAGAATTTATATTCTTTGAAAGTATCACAGTCTCACAAACCCTGAAAGAGCTAAGTATCCATGTCAATGTGAACCAATCATATGTCATTTTTCAACAAAGGAGAGTGAGTTTGGACAGCACTTGCAAGCAGGATATTTTCAGTGGGTCACAAGCACAAGTGGCTAACTGCCTCCCAATTACAGCCCTTGAGAATTTATCTCAAACTTCATATCCATTTACCAACTGTCTGCTGTATACTTCCACTGAGATGTTCCAGAGGTACCACACGCACATGTCAAGCATTAACTCAACAGCTCAATCCCACTCCCATCCTCTACTCTGGTAACCTTGATTTAAGCATCCACCTTGAAGTCTTGACTTGTCCTTCCTCCTACCTTAGTTGCAAATTAGCATCTAGTTTCCATCATTGTCTCTTAAACTTTCCTCCAGTCTCTCTTGTCTCTCCCTTTGCTCATCACCTACACCATGTGTCACCTCAGCCACTACTTAGAAACCAATCTCACTGCCTCCATTCTTGTCCCCTTCAAAGTTTCCACATGCTGATAATCTCTAGAGGGGCTTATTTTAAAACAAATTGGCTTGTAGGGTATAAATTAACCTTAAAAGTGCATTCCACTATACATTCAGTTCAGTTCAGTGCAGTCGCTCAGTTGTGTCCGACTCTTTGCGACCCCATGAATCACAGCACGCCAGGCCTCCCTGTCCATCACCAACTCCCGGAGTTCACTCAAACTCATGTCCATAGAGTCGGTGATGCCATCCAGCCATCTCATTCTCTGTCATCCCCTTCTCCTCCTGCCCCCAATCCCTCCCAGCATCAGAGTCTTTACCAGTGAGTCAACTTGTCACATGAGGTGGCTAAAGTATTGGAGTTTCAGCTTTAGCATCAGTCCTTCCAATGAACACCCAGGACTTATCTCCTTTAGGTGCAGATAAATACTGTTTGATTCCATTTATATGAGGTGTGTAGAGTAGTCAAATTCATAGAGTCAGAAAGTACAATTGGTAAGTGCCAGGGGCTGGGGTGGGGAAGGGGAATGGGAAGCTGGTGTTTAATGGGGACAGTGTCTCAGTTTAGGAAGGTGAAAAATTTGGGAGATAGATGATGGTGAGAGTTGTACAGCAATGTGAATGTACTTAGTGCCACTGAAATATACAGTTAAATATGGCTAAGACAGTATGTTTTATGTTATGTGACTTTTACCACAATAAAAAAGCATTAAAACCCCTAACAAATTGGATCATATTATTAACCTGTTTGAAAGACTTCATTGACTACTACTATTTCATTGTCTACTCCTAATGGGAAAAAGTCCTACTCCTTAACATGGTTCATGGTATTTTCTGTGTGTGACTTGACTTGATTCTCTGTCCTCCTCCTCCTGTTCCCTGCCCAATAATTATTGTCCCAGGAACCCTGAAATATCTGTACTTTGGTACATAAGTCATGCTGTGCTTTTTACTCCTATGCTATTCTTTGTTTATGATCATTTCTTTCATGTAATACAATACCACTCTCATCCTTTCATTTTCTCTTTTAATTAAAAAAAATGCCTTAAAAATCTATTTTAAAGAGCTGTTCAGGTATCAAGAGCTTTAGCAATCTTGCCTGGACTCCTCTCTTTCCTGTCCCACCCAGATCGCATTAGGCTTTGCTTCTGATTATGCTTCTGATTATCACAAATGCTTGCTATATTATGGAATAGTTACTCGAATGTGGATCTGTCTCCCCTACTCAACTGAAAATTACTTGTAGATAAATTAAAAAGCAGGGACATTACTTTGCCAACAAAGGTCCGTCTAGTCAAGGTTATGGTTTTTCCAGTGGTCATGTATGGATCTGAGAGCTGGACTGTGAAGAAAGCTGATCGCCGAAGAATTGATGCTTTTGAACTGTGGTGCTGGAGAAGACTCTTGAGAGTCCCTTGGACTGCAAAGAGATCCAACCAGTCCATTCTAAAGGAGATCAGTCCTGGGTGTTCATTGGAAGGACTGATGCTAAGGCTGAAACTCCAATACTTTGGCCACCTCATGCAACAAGTTGACTCACTGGAAAAGACTCTGATGCTGGGAAGGATTGGGGGCTGGAGGAGAAGGCGACGACAGAGAATGAGATGGCTGGATGGCATCACCGACTCAATGGACATGAGTTTGAGTGAACTCCAGGAGTTGGTGATGGACAGGGAGGCCTGGCGTGCTGTGATTCATGGGGTCGCAAAGAGTGGGACACGACTGAGCGACTGAACTGAACTGAACTGAAGGACTCAGTCTTAAAAAATTTTTTTGTTTCTCAACAACTGGCACAGTACTAGGCAGAAAGCAGGCACTCCATGAATATTTCTGAAATGAATAATAATTAAGACATCGGTCACTTTTAGAAATGCTTCTGTAAATCTATCTGAGGAATCACTTATTGACAACAACATGACTTGGAAAACATAGAAAGACAGTTGCTATGTGGGCATATCTGGGAAGGAATTTAACAAATTACACGATGTTGGAAAAGCTCCAGATCTGTGTGATGATTCTGTCTATAAGCATCTGGATCATAGTGTTTCTATACTTGCATAAGATGTTTCTGAGAACTGGGGAGAACCAACTGTGCATCTTCAGTGAGGCTGGCACTGTCTGCTTCTCTCTGCCTCCACCAACTTGGATCCCATGAAAAGAAAAAGAAGTATACTCTTTTATACTCTTTTTCAGATTCTCTCCCCTCCTCCTTCCTACTCCTCTGTTGGAAAGGGGAGCAGGGAATTTACAGTTTTCTCATGGGTCCAATTCCATTAAGTGGTCTTACTTCTGAAAAATTATTGTATGTAAGTGAGAGTTTGGGGACATTTTTCTGGCAAGGAGAGAGTAAGAAAGACCCTTTCTTTCATTCTCAAATATTGTTGTTCAGTCACTATGCTGTGTCTGACTGTTTGCAACTCCATGGACTGCAGCACACCAGGCTCCTCTGTCCTCCACTGTCTCCCAGAGTTTGCTTAAACTCGTGTCCATGGAGTCAATGATGCCATCCAACCATCTCATCCTCTGCCACTTCTTTCTCCTCTTGCCTTCAATCTTTCCAAGCATCAGGCTCTTGGCATTAAGTGGCCAAAGTATTGGAGCTTCAGCTTCAGCATCAGTCCTTCCAATGAATACTTATGCTTTAAATGTCATATTGTCTTTTTAGCTGTTGCCTTCTTTTTTTGTCTGTGTGGTTTATTTTCCCCTTTAAAGAAGCGTTTATTAAGACTGTGTTGTGCCTTCAGCCCTGTTGAGGATACAAAGCAAATGAGGTCTCCAGCTCTGATCTCAAAGATCCCAAACACTCTGGGTGGGGAGAAAACACAAACAAGCATGTGCGTCAAATATACTACATATAATCAAGACTGTGGATCCCTCCTGTGGTCCCTGTCAGCAAGATTCAATCTTTTCCTTCGCTCTATTAAACTGATGAACTTCAAATGCTGACCCATGTACAAAATTAGAATAAGGGGCCAACTGTTACTGTTAAGTTTCTGTTTCTAAATAATAATTGTAGAAAATTATAGTTATGTGCTTCCCCCACCTACATTTGTCTATATAAAGGTAGGGCTGAAATTCTCAGAGACACAGATGTATGAATCACAGTCCCACCTTAGACACACAGCAAATATTTATTATTTTGAAGCTTCTGATTTAGTGCTCAGTTCAGTTCAGTTCAGTAGCTTAGTCGTGTCCGACTCTTTGCGACCCCATGAACCACAGCACGCCAGGCCTCCCTGTCCATCATCAACTCCCGGAGTTCACTCAAATTCATGTCCATCAAGTCGGTGATGCCATCCAGTCATCTCATTCTCTGTCGTCCCCGTCTCCTCCTGCCCCCAATCTCTCCTAGCATCAGACTCTTTTCCAGTGAGTCAACTCGTCAGATGAAGTGGCCAAGTATTGCAGTTTCAGCTTTAGCATCAGTCCTTCCAATGAACACCCAGGACTGATCTCCCTTAGAATGGACTGGTTGGATTTACTTGCAGTCCAAGGAACTCTCAAGAGTCTTCCGCAGCACCACAGTCCAAAAGCATCAATTCTTCAGCGATTAGCTTTCTTCACAGTCCAACTCTCACATCCATACATGACCACGGGAAAAACCATAGCCTTGACTAGACGGATCTTGGATGGCAAAGTAATGTCTCTGCTTTTTAATATGCTATCTAGGCTGGTCATAACTTTCCTTCCAAGGAATAAGCATCTTTTAATTTCATGGCTGCAATCAGCATCCGCAGTGATTTTGGAGCCCCCCAAAATAAAGTCTGACACTGTTTCCACTGTTTCCCCATCTATTTCTCACGAAGTGAAGGGGACCAGGTGCCACCATGATTTTCGTTTTCTGAATGTTGAGCTTCAAGCCAACCTTTTCACTCTCCTCTTTCATTTTCATCAAGAGACTTTGGAGTTCCTCTTCACTTTCTGCCATAAGGGTGGTGTATCTGCATATCTGAGATTATTGATATTTCTCCCGGCAATCTTGATTCCAGCTTGTGCTTCTTCCAGCCCAGCGTTCCTCATGATATACTCTGCATATAAGTTAAATAAGCAAGGTGACAATATACAACCTTGACGTACACCTTTTCCTATTTGGAACCAGTCTGTTCCATGTCCAGTTCTAACTGTTGCTTCCTGACCTGCATACAGGTTCCTCAGGAGGCAGGTCAGGTGGTCTGCTATTCCCATCTCTTTCAGAATTTTCCACAGTTTATGGTGATCCACACAGTCAAAGGCTTTGGCATAGTCAATGAAGCAGAAATAGATGTTTTTCTGGAACTCTCTTGCTTTCTCCATGATCCAGTGGATGTTGGCAATTTGATCTCTGGTGCCTCTGCCTTTTCTAAAACCTGCTTGAACGTCTGGAAGTTCACGATTCACATATTGCTGAATCCTAGCTTGGAGAATTTTGAGCATGACTTTACTAGCGTGTGAGATGAGTGCAATTGTGCGGTAGTTTGAGCATTCTTTGGCATTGCCTTTCTTTGGGACTGGAATGAAGACTGACCTTTTCCAGTCCTGTGGCCACTGCTGAGTTTTCCAAATTTGCTGGCATATTGAGTGCAGCACTTTCACAGCATCATCTTTCAAGATTTGAAATAGCTCAATTGGAATTCCATCACCTCCACTAGCTTTGTTTGTAGTGATGCTCTCTAAGGCTCACTTGACTTCACATTCCAAGAAGTCTGGTTCCAGGTGAGTGATCACGCCATCGTGATTATCTTTGTCGTGAAGATGTTTTTTGTACAGTTCTTCTGTGTATTCTTGCCACCTCTTCTTAATATCTTCTGCTGCTGTTAGGTCCATACTATTTCTGTCCTTTATCGAGCCCATCTTTGCATGAAATGTTCCCTTGATATCTCTAATTTTCTTGAAAAGATCTCTTGTTTTTCCTATTCTGTTGTTTTCCTCTATTTCTTTGCATTGATCGCTGAGGAAGGCTTTCTTATCTCTCCCTGCTATTCTTTGGAACTCTGCATTCAGATGCTTATATCTTTCCTCCTTTGCTTTTCGCTTCTCTTCTTTTCACAGCTATTTGTAAGGCCTCCTCAGCCATTTTGCTTTTTTGCATTTCTTTTCCATGGGGATGGTCTTGGTCCCTGTCTCCTATACAATGTCAGGAACCTCCGTCCAGAGTTCATCAGGCACTCTATCTATCAGATCTAGACCCTTAAATCTATTTCTTACTTCCACTATATAATCATAAGGGATTAAATTTAGGTCATATCTGAATGGTCTAATGGTTTTCCTTACTTTCTTCAATTTAAGTCTGAATTTGGCAATAAGGAGTTCATGATCTGAGCCACAGTCAGCTCCTGGTCTTGTTTTTGCTAACTATATACAGCTTCTCCATCTTTGGCTGCAAAGAATATAATCAGATTTCGGTGTTGACCATCTGGTGATGTCCATGTGTAGAGTCTTCTCTTGTGTTGTTGGAAGAGGGTGTTTGCTATGAACATTGCGTTCTCTTGGCAAAACTCTATTATCCTTTGCCCTGCTTCATTTCATGCTCCAAGGCCAAATTTGCCTGTTACTCCAGGTGTTTCTTGACTTCCTACTTTTGCATTCCAGTCCCCTATAATGAAAAGGACATCTTTTTTGGGTGTTAGTTCTAAAAGGTCTTGTAGGTCTTCATAGAACTGTTCTACTTCGGCTTCTTCAGCATTACTGGTTGGGGCATAGACTTGGATTACTATAATATTGAATGGTTTGCCTTGGAAATGAACAGAGATTTTTCTGTCGTTTTTAAGATTGCATCCAAGTACTGCATTTTGGACTCTTTTGTTGACCATGATGGCTACTCCATTTCTTCTAGGGGATTCCTGCCCACAGTAGTAGATATAATGGTCATCTGAGTTAAATTCACCCATTCCAGTCCATTTTAGTTCACTGATTCCTAGAATGTCGACATTCACTCTTGCCATCTCCTGTTTGACCACTTCCAATTTGCCTTGATTCATGGACCTAACATTCCAGGTTCCTATGCAATATTGCTCTTTACAGCATCGGACCTTTCTTCCTTCATCAGTCGCATCCACAATTGGGTATTTGTTTCGCTTTGGCTCCATCCCTTCATTCTTTCTGGAGTTATTTCTCCACTGATCTCCAGTAGCATATGGGCAACTACCAACCTAGGGAATTCCTCGTTCAGTATCCTATCATTTTGCCTTTTGATACTGTTCATGGGGTTCTCAAGGCAAGTATACTGAAGTGGTTTGCCATTCCCTTCTCCAGTGGACCACATTCTGTCAGACCTCTCCACCATGACCGGTCCGTCTTGGGTGGCCCCACATGGCATGGCTTAGTTTCATTGAGTTAGACAGGGCTGTGGGCCATATGATCAGATCAACTAGTTTTTTGTGATTACGATTTCAGTGTGTCTGCCCTCTAATGCCCCCTCCCAATACCTACCGTCTTATTTGGGTTTCACTTACCTTGGTCGTGGCGTATCTCTTCACAGCTGCTCCAGCTAAGTGCAGCTGCTGTGCCTTACCTTGGACGAGGGGTATCTCCTCAAGGCCTCCCCTCCTGACCTTGAATGTGGAGTAACTCCTCTCGATTCTCCTGTGCCTGCGCCGCCACCGCCTTTTGGACGCGGGACAGCTCCTCTCGGCCACCGCCCTGACCTTGGGCGTGGGGTAGCTCCTCTCGGCAGCGCTTCTGTGCGTGGTCAGTTGTACAGAGCCCGGCGTCTCTCGCGTCTGCGCCGCCGGGGCCGGCGTCTCCCGCGTCTGCTGCTGCTAAGTCACTTCAGTCGTGTCCGACTCTGTGTGACCCCATAGACAGAAGCCCACCAGGCTCCCCCATCCCTGGGATTCTCCAGGCAAGAACACTGGAGTGGGTTGCCATTTCCTTCTCCAATGTCTGAAAGTGAAAAGTGAATGTGAAGTCGCTCAGTTGTGTCCCAGGAGATGCCTATTTTCTCTGTTAAATGCTACATCTTGGACTTTTCTGGTGGTCCAGTCACTAAATTTTCACACTTCCAATGCAAGGGGCCTGGGTTTGAACTCTGATTAGGGAACTAGACCCCAGTTGCAGCAACTGAAAGATCCCAAATGCCACAACTAAGACCCGGCATAGCCAAATAAGTAAATATGTTTTATAAAAAATGTTAAGTCTTTATAATACATTTATCCCTTGCCTTATGGTCTTTGCACACTTAACTGTTACTGAGATGCTGCCTCTTTTTTTTTTTTTTTTTTAAACCAGGTCTCACCGTAAGAACTGGGCTGTCAGAGTAGCCCCTTCTGTGCCTCTTGTCTTCTCCTCTCCACCTTATCTCATTTACTTCTGGGTGCACACTGCCTCCCTGCCCACACAGCTTCAGTGATTCTCCATAGTTCATCACATCAAGGTCTCAGTCTGGTGGCCACTGAGAGCCTCTGTGCAGACCCACCTACCTGTTTGACTTCATCTCCCTCTTCCTGTTCCTTCATATAATACAACTTCACTCTTATCCCTTCGTTTCATTTTCCAATTTTTTATTTTTTATTCTTTTTACTAATTTCAGTGCTAATCTCTTATTTTTTATTTTTTTGTTAAATTTAAAATTTTTTATTAGAAAACTGAAATTTACAATGTGTTTATATCACTCACCGAGTACATGGCATTTAAAAAAATTTTTTTTTTAATTTTTTAAAAAAAACCATAGAAAACAAAGTTACTTTAGAGAAAACACAAGTCAAGAGGAGAGGTTTGTTTTTTCTAACACCTTTGTCCCAAAGATAGATGACAATATAATAATGCATGTAGTAATCAAACCAGAGGATGAGATTTGAGTGAACACATCCTCTCTATGGATCCCTTGAAATGTAGATCTTCAGGAGTGTTGGGCCATGAACATCCTTTCTAAGCCTTTCAACATTCTGATGTTGCTGATTGCCACATCAGAACCCATGAGCACTTTGGGAAAGAGAGACACTGAATAAATTTTAAATGTGTTGAAATAAAAATAAGAGGGAAAACACCTGAAGGAAATCGTGGTGAAAATGTTGATTGATCTGGGTTTCCGGGATTGTTTTTGAATTCATTTTCCTGAGAAGATGAAGAATCTCAAGGGAGCCACTTCAGTTACCACTTTCAGGGAGATGAAGTAAGGTGATTATTGAAGCAAGCAACAAATAGAAACACCAGAACAATCTGGATAGAAATTGTCCATTGGACTGAATCATGGAATTTTTAAATTGAACTATATTTAGTACATGAAAATAATTGAATTTGGAACCTTGCCAGACGTTGATTAAGTCTAGTCAAAGTATTTAAAATTTTCTGTTCTCAGTGAAAGGAAAAACACTCACTTTTGCATACTGAGGATTGAACATATCCAAACATAAAAGGTTTTTTTCCCCTAAATCTTAAAACCTCCTAGTAGACTTATATAGGGTCATCTCATGTAATTAACTGTGTTCCCATTAGCAAGATGGTATTTTGGAAAAGACGCTATCCCAGGAGTCAGGAGCCCTGAGCTGTGTGTGGCTATTGCTGCCATCTTGATCAATCATTCATCTTGCTGGGCTCCCATTTCCTCATCTGTAAAATGAAGACCTTAGCTATCTCTAAGCTCTTCTCAA
Source organism: Moschus berezovskii (assembly GCF_049115385.1). Lineage (NCBI taxonomy): Eukaryota > Metazoa > Chordata > Mammalia > Artiodactyla > Moschidae > Moschus > Moschus berezovskii. Next base: position 69,688,629 of record NC_142469.1, read on the forward strand.
GCTCTAGAATTTTGAAGTTAGAGCATATTTGAATAAATGACCTTTCTTAGTGGGGCTCAATCATGAAAGGATGAGAGGTATGCATGCACATAGAATCAGGAGACCCGAATCCTGGCTGTGCCATGTAGTAGCTGGTGAGCTTGGACAAGTTGTTTAATCTTCCATACCTTCAGTGACTTCCTTTCAAAAGTAGACACAATGGGACTTCCTTGGTGGTCCAGTGGTTAAAGATCCACCTGCCAATGCAGGGGACACATGTTCAACCTCTGATCCAGGAAGATTCCACATGCTGCAGGGCTACTAAGCCCCTGAGCCACAACTATTGAGCCCACATGCCCTAGAGCTTGTGCTCCACAACAAGAGAAGCCATTGTGATGACAAGCCCATGCACTACATCTAGAGGGTAGCCCCTGCTTGCCACAATTAGAGAAAGCTTGCCCACAGCAATGAAGATCCAGCATAGCCAAAAAAATTAAAAAACTGCTGAAAAAGTAGACATGATGCTTTTCATGGGATTGTTAATAAAGATTAAATGAGGTAAAGTTTGCAAACCTAGCACAGTTCTTAACAAGTATTTGACCTTTATAAATGAGAGTTGTTTTGTTGTTATTATTTTTATATGATGATCATGAAAATGGTGGTATAGTCAAAAAAGACAGAATGAGGAAGAGGATTTACCAGCTTAAGTTTCCAAAGTTGAAAGCCATTAATAAATGATTCCTTAGTAATCTGAAGGTGTTAAAGCACCCCAAACAGTGGGACTCTCTGAGTTGGGCTTTGTATTAATGCTTTTTCCTTCTCTTTGGATTTGAAAGCTTAATTCTGAAACTCCAGTATGCAGGGCCTAAACATTGAGGAAAAGGAGAAAGATTTTGTTAGCTCACATGAATTCATCCCTTCCACTTTAACAACTCTTCATATAAGACTTTCTACATTTCTTTCATTGGTAATTTGGGGAAAAGATTAGAGTCATTGTTAACTGTAGATTTCTCTCATCTGCAAGTGTGTTCCTTGGATAAGTGTGATTCCTAAGTCGGTAGGATTTGGGGTCCATTCTGACTTACAGTCTGATTCACTGGAAGCCTGGCTTACTTGATCCTTCCTGGTCATTGGCTGAGGCCCCACTAATGGGCTTTTCTCTGCCAATTTCCTTGGGGATTCTCAGAGGAAGGGGAGACCTATGAACTGTTGGGATGGAACTTCAATAAAACTGTGTTAGAATCTCTAGATAGAGAGCATCTTCTCTACATGCATTCTGCGTGTGCACACATGTGTGTGTATGTGCGCATGCTCACACACTGCTGAGCTTATGGTGATGCTCTGTATGGACAGGGCATGAGCAGTTCCTTTCTCCTTTACTGGCTGTTATTGTTTTGTGCAAAGATCTTTCATCAGTGCTGGGTAGTAACTGGTGCCTTACTGCATGTGATCAACTATAGAAGCTTCCCTTGGTCAGTGCCTTGGTCACTTCTGTTCCTCCCAAACCTCTCCTTTATTTCCAAGCCTAGCTTTCACATTTATGTTGTTGTTTTCATGGTTTCAAAGTTTTACTGAAGCTGTGCCTTTTGGGGTATTCTGTGTTTAATATTTTTGTAAGAAAATAAAGTATCACACACACACAGATGCAAATTTGTGAGGGAGACTGGGTCCTTCAATAAAAGACTAAGGTTAGTTCATTTTCTCAATGTAGAAATAATACATAAAGCTAATTATTGGACTTGCTGCAGGAGCAGAAGCTTTAAAAGAGGGAATGTTCCTTCCTGTCGAGGGAGATAGGATACAGGAAATTTCAAGTGTAGTGACTTAATTAAGGAAGTTATTAAGACCCTAATAAACAGCACTGATCACATTGTCACTTAGGGAGTTATTTTTTGTATTTTGGTTTGTGTAGAAAATAGGTCTTCACTTTGGAAGGTATCACTGAAATCTAAACCCAGAGAAGTCAAACATAGCTTATTAGAGGATGAATGGTGTGAAATCTCATGAAAATTTTAAATTGTATTTATTGGTTGTATTTTTAATTTTTTTTTAACCAGTGATGTATTTCCTCCTTTCCCATATTTAGAAATTCTTATGATCCCTCAGACAGTTCCTTCTGGAACAAGATTCCTTCTTCTCCCCAAGCCAGCCCCAGTGGGTTCACCTTTACAGTCTCTGGAACTAGAACAAGAGGTAAGATGTGTGAATGTTTTTTCACTGGGAAAATATTTATTGTTTTTAATTTGCCTTCCAGTGTTCAAATATTAGTTCATAAAATAGTTTTTGGAAATATTTCCAACAAAATTTGTTTATTAGATTTGTTAAAACTATTTTTATCAGGCAGTTTGGAAGGAAAGTGGAACTTTGGAAAAATCCACAACTGAGTGAGGATAAAACATCGATGCTTTTGAACTGTGGTGTTGGAGAAGACTCTTGAGAGTCCCTTATACTGCAAGGAGATCCAACCAGGCCATTCTAGAGGAGATCAATCCTGGATGTTCATTGGAGGGACTGATGCTAAAGCTGAAACTGCAATACTTTGGCCACCTCATGTGACGAGTTGACTCACTGGAAAAGACTCTGATGCTGGGAAAGGTTGGGGGCGGGAGGAGAAGGGGATGACGGAGAATGAGATGGCTGGATGGCATCACCGACTCTGTGGACATGAGTTTGAGTGAACTCCGGGAGTTGGTGATGGACAGGGATGCCTGGCGTGCTGTGATTCATGGGGTCGCGGAGAGTCGGACACGACTGAACGACTGAACTGAACTGAACTGAACTGAATCAAAGGAAGGATCCAGTAAGAAAATGGATTTCCCAATCTCTGAGAAAACCCTTCCCAGTCATTCCTACTAAGCAACAAAGTCCTTTATCTAACATGATTTAATCACCAAGGGTCTCCAGATATTCAAAGGAAATCTATAGCATGAAAAAGGAACACCAAAGTTAACAAACAGAATAATTGGCCTTGGAGAAAACAAGGATAATTCAGATACCAGAAGTTAACTTCTTAAGAAGTCTATTCTCTGCAAAATTCAAGAGTCTACATGTATATGAAAACACACTGCTTTTTAAAAAGGAGCGATATAGAAAAAAATTGGAAAAATGTGTAAAATCATTAAATTAAGAAATAAACTTTGGATTTAATAGATTATTAAATGTCTACATCTGACTTCTTGTGATCTAGCAATATGGATGATAGAGCAGAGAAAATTTCCCACAACCTAGAACGTAACATCTTAGAAGTAGGATTTCTGAGTGACAGCAGGTAGGAGAATATAATCAAAGAGATAAAAGAAGAAAATGTTTCTGTTTTCAGTCTTTGGTCTACCAAGTGCCAAACAGCATTAGAAAACATTCCTTTGTAGATATACCCTATTGAAAATTCATAACCTCAAGGATAAAGAGAAAAATCATAAAAGCAGAGAAGAAAACAAATTACCCGCAAGAGAATGGAGCCAGATTGATTTGTGATTTCTCATTACTAACAACGGATGCTAAAGAAAATGGAGCAACATTTTCAAAATTCTTACAGTAAAAGACTTTGAATCAAAAAATTTATTCCAAAATTTATTTTCAAACACATATTCAAACACATTTTCAGAACTGAGAAAGTCTACTGTGCATACAGCCTACACTTTAAACATTAATTTGTCAAGAAAATAGTATGCTCAAGCAAAGCAATCTTTTCAGAATGAGGTAGTGTGAGACATACAAAATATTGATAACTACTGTCACTCAGAATCAAGAAGAAAGATGGCAATAAATTTAAAGAAGATTCACTAGACCTTGATTTTTGGAAGCTTCTTCTATGAATGGCAAAGTTTTGTTGATATGGAGTTATCATTTGTGGCTTCTGCCATAATATTTGATTCTACAGGGAATAATGTTAACATGTTTATATTGTACATGATATTTGGAGTTTCATTTTTAAAATCATCCTTCAGGGGAAACACAGAAGATATATTTATGTAACAGAATATAGAGATAGATTGAAAGATAAATAGATGATAGATAGATTTATTGTTGTTCAGTTGCTAAGTTGTGCCCAGATCTTTGCAGCCCCATAGAGTGCAGCACTCCAGGCTCCTCCATTCTCCACTATCTCATACAGTTTGCTCAAATTCATGTCCATTGAGTCAGTAATGCTATCTAACCATTTCATCCTTTGCAGAAGAGGGTGGCAGAGGATGAGATAGATCGATAGATTAGATAGATATAGATACAGGTTGGTAGATTATTATAAAGCTTACAAGTATAAAAATAAAGGTATAACTAAAAATATTTGGGAAGTTGACTGAGAAAAAGAGGTGGGAGGAAAATTACTGTGATAACTTCTAGGTTCTTTGCAGGTGATCAGTAGACAATGGCTGAGGTTTGTAAATCTGGAAATAGAAGTAAGATGGCAATAAGAAGAATCAAGTCAGAGGGAGAGGTTAACAAAGTTTCTCTCTGGGGAGGTAGAGTAGAGGGGCTGCCACAGGGAAATATTAAGAGTCTTAGACTTTATATTTCACATCTTCTCTACTGTTTTAAATTTGTTGCTGTGCCCAAGGAATACCTCTATGACTAAAAACTGGTTTATGAAAATAGAAGAAAGCATATAAAAATGAACTTATGGTTAATCCATCTTTTCAATGTGGAAAAGGGAAAACTCAATTCATTACCTGCATATGTTTTCAATGCATTCAGGAATACAAAAGAACATTAAAAACACTTCAGTTCATAAAATTTGTAAAAAACTTAGTTTTTCATTTAACTTGATTTTGAACTATTAGTATAAGCTAATATATACCACTATTTGTCAAAAATACGAGACAGAAAAATCTATCTCTTAGTGTTAAATCTGTTAAAATAGAAGTTTTCAGTTAATTGTTAGTTTCCTGTTATGCACTAAATCTGTGTGAAAGATTGTGGGGGAAACAAAAAAGAGAAGAAAAATGTATTTTCTCATGATAACTACATGGAAGTGTGGAAATCATCAAATAATTATATTTTTAAATGTTATCTTTTGGTTGAATGTATCTCAGTGTGGGAAAAAAGCCAGTATTAATCCTTTCCTAAGTTGTTGGGTCTAGTAAATAAACTAGTGGTCATTACCTATGATTTCTATGAGAAACATGTATATTCTATACAGTAGAAACTTGCTAAGATCATGAAGCATCACATTTGGAAATAGGGTTATATGAATAGCTTTTCCAAAAGAACTAACTTTAAAGGAAAAAAATAGTCCATAAAGTGTAAGTATAGCATCTTTGATTGTATTTTACAAAACCTTCCTATCATCCATGGAGGTGGTTGATAAAGTCAACAGCATGAAAGATTAAAAGAGGTTTTGCTTTTTTGAAAAAGAAATTTAGAAGTACCAGTGAGAGGAGAAAGCTCTCATCTAGAAATACCTGGTATTAAGATAAAAGATAAGATTAAGAAGATAAAAATACTTACCTCAGTCAGGAAAAAAGACATACTCTTTAACATCATTTTGTAACCAAATTTTCCAAAATGCCAGGATAAGTGAGAAGCAAGTAACTGGTTGAGAGCTGTGGATTGGCAAAGTTCAAGATGAAAATGGTAAGTTTTGTTTTAATTTGAAAAGAGTAAATGGATTTAGAGAATCAATGATTGATAATGTTGGAGTCTAATGAAAAAAAGTATGTAAACAATGCCTGAAAAGTTGCATTTCTTTAAAATATGCTCTCTCTATTTTTGGCCTTTGTTTAACAGATATTTATTCAGTGCTTACTACATATCAGGCACCATGCTAGGTGCTGATAACATATCAATGAACTTAGTTCTTCTTTAAATTTGTGATAAAAATATAACTAATAGCTATTTTGGTCGATAATGTTACCTCTTATTGAAGAGGTTGCCTTTTCTCCATTGTATATTCTTGCCCCCTTTGTTGTAGACTAATTGACCATACGTGAATGTGTTTATTTCTGGGCTGTTTATTTTGTTCCATTGACCTATGTATCTGTTTTTCTGTCACACAATTTTTATTACTGTAACTTTGTAGTATAGTCTGGAGTCTGGTAGGATTATACCTCCAGATATGTTCTTTTTTTTTTAAGATTGCTTTGCTTTTGGGGCCTTTTGTGGTTCCATGTAAATTTCAGGATTATTTGTTTTCAGTTCAGTTCAGTTCAGTCGCTCAGTCGTGTCCGACTCTCCGCAACCCCATGAATCACAGCACGCCAGGCCTCCCTGTCCATCACCAACTCCCGGAGTACACTCAAACTCATGTCCACAGAGTCGGTGATGCCATCCAGCCATCTCATTCTCCGTCGTCCCCTTCTCCTCCCGCCCCCAACCTTTCCCAGCATCAGAGTCTTTTCCAGTGAGTCAACTCGTCGCATGAGGTGGCCAAAGTATTGGAGTTTCAGCTTTAGCATCAGTCCCTCCAATGAACACCCAGGATTGATCTCCTTTAGAATGGACTGGTTGGATCTCCTTGCAGTATAAGGGACTCTCAAGAGTCTTCTCCAGCACCACAGTTCAAAAGCATCGATTCTTCGGCGATCAGCTTTCTTCACAGTCCAACTCTCACATCCATACATGACCACGGGAAAAACCATTGCCTTGACTAGACGGACCTTGGTTGGCAAAGTAATGTCTCTGCTTTTTAATATACTATCAAGGTTGGTCATAACTTTCCTTCCAAGGAGCAAGCGTCTTTTAATTTCATGGCTGCAATCAGCATCTGCAGTGATTTTGGAGCCCAAAAATATAAAGTCTGACACTGTTTCCACTGTTTTTCCATCTATTTCCCATGAAGTGATGGGACCAGATGCCATGATCTTTGTTTTCTGAATGTTGAGCTTCAAGCCAACCTTTTCACTCTCCTCTTTCACTTTCATCAAGAGGCCTTTGAGTTCCTCTTCACTTTCTGCCATAAGGGTGGTGTCATCTGCATATCTGAGGTTATTGATATTTCTCCCGGCAATCTTGATTCCAGCTTGTGCTTCTTCCAGCCCAGCGTTCCTCATGATGTACTCTGCATATAAGTTAAATAAGCAAGGTGACAATATACAACCTTGACGTACACCTTTTCCTATTTGGAACCAGTCTGTTGTTCCATGTCCAGTTCTGACTGTTGCTTCCTGACCTGCATACAGGTTTCTCAAGAGGCAGGTCAGGTGGTCTGGGATTCCCATCTCTTTCAGAATGTTCCACAGTTTATTGTGATCCACACAGTCAAAGGCTTTGGCATAGTCAATGAAGCAGAAATAGATGTTTTTCTGAAACTCTCTTGCTTTCTCCATGATCCAGCGGATGTTGGCAATTTGATCTCTGGTGCCTCTGCCTTTTCTAAAACCTGCTTGAACATCTGGGAGTTCACGGTTTACATACTGCTGAAGCCTGGCTTGGAGAATTTTGAGCATGACTTTACTAGCGTGTGGGATGAGTGCAATTGTGTGGTAGTTTGAACATTCTTTGGCATTGCCTTTCTTTGGGATTGGAATGAAGACTGACCTCTTCCAGTCCTGTGGCCACTGCTGAGTTTTCCAAATCTGCTGGCATATTGAGTGCAGCACTTTCACAGCATCATCTTTCAAGACTTGAAATAGCTCCACTGGAATTCCATCACCACCACTAGCTTTGTTCGTAGTGATGCTTTCTAAGGGCCACTTGACTTCACATTCCAAGATGTCTGGCTCTAGGTCGGTGATCACATTATCGTGACTATCTTGGTCGTGAAGATCTTTTTTGTACAGTTCTTCTGTGTATTCCTGCCACCTCTTCTTAATATCTTCTGCTTCTGTTAGGTCCATACCATTTCTGTTCTTTATCGTGCCCATCTTTGCATGAAATGTTCCCTTGGAATCTCTCATTTTCTTGAAGAGGTCTCTTGTTTTTCCTATTCTGTTGTTTTCCTCTATTTCTTTGCATTGATCACTGAGGAAGGCTTTCTTATCTCTCCTTGCTATTCTTTGGAACTCTGCATTCAGATGCTTATATCTTTCCTTTTCTCCTTTGCTTTTTGCCTCTCTTCTTTTCACAGCTATTTGTAAGGCCTCCTCAGACAGCCATTTCGCTCTTCTGCATTTCTTTTCCATGGGGATGGTCTTGGTCCCTGTCTCCTGTACAATGTCACGAACCTCCGTCCAGAGTTCATCAGGCACTCTATCAATCAGATCTAGTCCCTTAAATCTATTTCTCACTTGCACTGTATAATCATAAGGGATTTGATTGAGGTCATATCTGAATGGTCTAGTGGTTTTCCCTACTTTCTTCAATTTAAGTCTGAACTTCACAATAAGGAGTTCATGATCTGAGCCAGAGTCAGCTCCTGGTCTTGTTTTCGCTAACTGTATACAGCTTCTCCATCTTTGACTGCAAAGAATATAATCAATCTGATTTTGGTGTTGACCATCTGGTGATGTCCATGTGTAGAGTCTTCTCTTGTGTTGTTGGAAGAGGGTGTTTGCTATGACCAGTGAGTTCTGTGAAAATGTCATTAGTATTTTGATAGGGATTGCTTTGAATCTAGATTGCTTTCGGTAGCCATGGACATTTTAACAGTATTAATTTTTCCTGTCATGAATGTGGGATATCTTCCCATTTATTTCTATCATCTTAAATTTGCTTCATCAAAGCCTTGGAGTTTTCAGAGTGCAAGTCTTTCACCTCCTTAGTTGAAGTTGTTTCTAGGTATTTTATTCTTTTTGATGTGATTGTGAATGGGATCATTCTTGGTTTCTCTTTCATTATTAGTGTGTAGAAATACAACAGATTTCTGTATATTAATCTTGTATCCTGCATTTTTACTGAGTTCAGTTGTTAGTTCTAATAGGTTTTTTTTTTTGGTTGAGTCTTTAGGGTTTTATACATATATTACCATGTCATCTAAAAAAAGTAACAGTTTTACTCCTTCCCTTCCAATTCAGATGTCTTTTGTCTCTTTTTCTTATCTGATTGCTGTCACTAGGATTTCCAATACCATATTAAATAAAAGTGCTAAGAGTAGACATTCTTATCTCATTCCTGATCTTAGAGGAGAAGCTTTTACCTTTTCACCATTGAGTATAATGTTAACTGTGTATAAAATAAATGAGTTAAAAAGATGTAATGTAAGCACAAGAAATGTAGTCCATATTTTATAGCAACATTATATGGAATATAAACTATAAAAACATCAAATCACAAATGTACACCTGAAACCATCAAGAGAAAATTGGATTAAAGATTCACTGAGCATGTCCCCATCCATCAGAACAAGATCCAGTTTTCCCCACAGTCAGTCTATCCCATCAGGAAGCTTCCATAAGCCTCTTATCCTTCTCCATCAGAGGGCAGACAGAATGAAAACCACAGTCACAGAAACCTAATCAAACTGATCACATGGACCACAGCCTTGTCTAACTCAATGAAACTATGAGCCTTGCTTTGTAGGACCACCAAAGATGGACAGGTCATGGTGGAGAGTTCTGACAAAGCATGGTCCACTGGAGAAGGGAATGGTAAACCACTTCAGTATTCTTGCCTTAAGAATTCCATGAACAGTATGAAAAGGCAAAAAAATATGACACTGAAAGATGTCTTACCCCAGGTTGGTAGGTGCCCAATGTGCTACTGGATATCAGTGGAGAAATAACTCCAGAAAGAATGAAGAGACGGAGCCAAAGCAAAAACAGAGCCCAGTTGTGGATGTGACTGGTGATGAAACTAAATTCTGATTCAGTAAAGAACAAAATTTCACAGGAACCTGGAATGTTAGGTCCATGAATCAAGGCAAATTGGAAGTGGTCAAACAGGAGATGACAAGAGTGAAAATCGACATGTGAGAAATCAACGAACTAAGATGGACTGGAATGGGTGAATTTAACTCAGATGACCATTATATCTACTACTGTGGGCAGGAATCCCTTAGAAGAAATGGAGTAGCCATCATGGTCAACAAAAGAGTCCGAAATGCAGTATTTGGATGCAATCTCAAAAATGACAGAATGATCTCTGTTCGTTTCCAAGGCAAACTATTCAATCTCACAGTAATGAGATTGAATCTCTGCGTCTTCAATCTCCAAGTCTATGCCCCGACGAGATGCTGAAGAAGCTGAAGTCGAACAGTTCTATGAAGACCTATAAGACCTTCTAGACCTTTAACACCCAAAAAAGATGTCCTTTTCATTATAGGAGACAGGAATGCATACGTAAGAATTCAAGAGATACCAAAGTAACAGGCAAATTTGGCCTTGGAGTACAAAATGAAGCAGAAAAAGGCTAACAGAGTTTTGCCAAGGGAATGCATTGGTCATAACAAACACCCTGTTCCAACAACACAAGAAAAGACTATACACAGGGACATCACAAGATGGTCAATACCAAAATCAGATTGATTTTATTCTTTGCGGCCAAAGATGGAGAAGCTCTATACAGTCAGCACAAACAAGACCAGGAGCTGACTATGGCTCAGATCATGAACTCTTTGTTGCAAAATTCAGACTTAAATTGAAGAAAGTAGGGAAAACCACTAGACCATTTGATATGACCTAAATCAAATCCCTTATGATTATACAGTGGAAGTGACAAACAGATTCCAGGGATTAGATCTGATAGAGAGAGTGCCTGAAGAACTATGGATAGAGGTTTGGGGCATTGTACAGGAGGTAGTGATCAAGATCATCCCTAAGAAAAAGAAATGCAAAAAGGCAAAATGATTGTCTGATGTGGCCTTACAAATAGCTGAGAGAAGAAGAGAAGCTAAAGGCAAAGGAGGAAAGGAAAGATATAACCATTTGAATGCAGAGTTCCAAAGAAAAGCAGAGAGAGATAAGAAAGCCTTTCTCAGTGATCAATGCAAAGAAATAGAGGAAAACAACAGAATGGGAAAGACTAGAGATCTCTTCAAGAAAATTAGAGATACCAGGGGAACATTTCATGCAAAGATGGGCACAATGAAGGACAGAAATGGTATGGGCCTAACAGAAGCAGAAGATATTAAGAAGAGGTGGCAAGAATACATAGAAGAACTATACAAAAAAGATCCTCATGACCCAGATAACCATGATGGTGTGATCACTCACCTAGAGGCAGGCATCCTGGAATGCGAAGTCAAGTGGGCCTTAGGAAGCATTACTATGAATAAAGCTAGTGAGGTGATGGAATTCCAGTTGAGCTATTTCAAACCCTGAAAGATGATTCTGTGAAAGTGCTGCACTCAATATGCCAGCAAATTTGGAAAACTTAGCAGTGGCCACAGGACTAGAAAAGATAAGTTTTCATTCCAATCCCAAAGAAAGGCAATGGCAAAGAATTTCAAACTACTGCACAATTGACCTTATCTCACACGTTAACAAAGTAATGCTCAAAATTCTTCAAGCCAGGCTTCAACAATATGTGAACTGAGAACTTCTGGATGTTCAAGCTACATTTACAAAAGTCAGGGGAACCAGAGATCAAATTGCCAGCCTCCACTGGATCATCGAAAAAGCAAGAGAGTTCCAGAAAAACATCTACTTCTGCTTTATTGACTATGTTGAAGCCTTTGATGGATCACAACAAACTGTGGAAAATTCTTAAAGAAATGAGAATACGAGACCACCTTACCTGCCTCCTGAGAAATCTGTATGCAGGTTAAGAAGCAATAGTTAGAACCAGACATGGAACAACAGACTGGTTCCAAATTGGGAAAGGAGTACGTCAAGGCTGTATATTGTCACTCTGTTTATTTAACTTATATGCAGAATGTATCATGCAAAATGCTGGGCTGGATGAAGCACAAACTGGAATCAAGAATCCTGGGAGAAATATCAATAACCTCACATATACAGATGACACCAATCTTATGGCAGAAAGTGAAGAAGAACTAAAAAGCCTCTTGAAGAAAGTGAAAGAGGAGAGTGAAAAAGTTGGTTTGAAACTCAACATTCAGAAAACTAAGATCATGGCATCTGGTCCCATCACTTCATGGGAAATAGATGGGGAAGCAATGGAAACAGTGGCAGACTTTAGTTTTTCGGGCTCCAGAATCACTGCAGATGGTGACTGCAGCCATGAATTTAAAAGACACTTGTTCCTTGGAAGAAGAGCTATGACCAACTTAGACAACATATTAAAAAGCAGAGACATTACTTTGTCAACTGAGGTCCGTCTAGTCAAAACTATGGTTTTCCAGTAGTCATGTGTGTATGTGAGAGTTGGACCATAAAGAAAGCTGATCACCGAAGAATTGATTCTTTTGAACTGTGGTGTTGGAGAAGACTCTTGAGAATCTCCTGGACAGCAAGGAGATCGAACTAGTACATCCTAAAGGAAATCAGTCCTGAATATTCATTGGAAGGACTTATGCTGAAGCTGAAACTCCAATACTTTGGCCACCTGTTGTGAAGAACTGACTGATTGGAAAAGACCCTGATGCTGGGGAAAGATTGATGGCAGGAAGGGAAGGGGACGACAGAGGATAAGATGGTTGGATGGCATCACCGACTTGATGGACGTGAGTTTGAGCAAGCTCCAGAAATTGGTGATGGACAGGGAAGCCTGGTATGATGCAGTCTATGGTTTCGCAAAGAGTCAGATGTGACTGACTGAAATGAACTGAACTGAACTGAAACTAATACAGTATTGTAAGTCAGCTATGGAATTCCCAGGTGACGCCAGTGGTAAAGAATCTGCCTGCCAATGCAGGAAATGCAAGAGACACAGGTCTGATCCCTGGGTTTGGAAGATCCCCTGGAATAGGAAATGGCAACCCACTTCAGTATTCTTGCCTGGAAGATTCCATGGGCGCAGGATATCCACAACAGATAAAATCATTAGTTATATGTGGGGGAAAAAATTACCTCTTAATAGATAATTCTGTCTTTACTGAGAAAAAAATAACACAACTGATTCAGTGTCTGAGATTCAAATGGTATCTCCTGGGAATGTTTTCTGTAGTTGAAAATGACTGACAACATCAAAACTTGTGACAGCATCCTTCACCTGTGGGCACTCACCAGAATTTCAGACACTATGCCTCCAGGGTATCATCAGCCTGCTTGTTATATAGCTTGACTTGCAAAGCTAAACTGGCAAGTAGAAATGAATATTTTTAGAAGATAATTCTTAAAGAAACAGGATGGCATTATTGTTCAGTTCAGTTCAGTCACTCAGTCGTGTCCGACTCTCCACGACCCCATGAATCACAGCACGCCAGGCCTCCCTGTCCATCACCAACTCCCGGAGTTCACTCAAACTCATATCCACACAGTCGGTGATGCCATCCAGCCATCTCATTCTCGGTCGTCCCCTTCTCCTCCTGCCCCCAACCTTTCCCAACATCAGAGTGATTTCATCACCAGACTCTAGCACTGTGCTAGATTAGAATCCCAACCACTCTATCATCAGTTCTTTTCCCATACAAAATGGATTATCAACACTTCCTACTTCCTAGGGAGACTATGGAAATCCAAAGATTTAAAATCATACACAATGGAGTATTACTCAGCCATTAAAAAGAATGCATTTGAATCAGTTCTAATGAGGTGGATGAAACTAGAGCCTATTATACAGAGTGAAGTAAGCCAGAAAGAAAAACACCAATATAGTATTCTAATGCATATATATGGAATTTAGAAAGATGGAAATGATAACTCTGTATACGAGACAGCAAAAGAGAGACAGATGTATAGAACAGTCTTTGGGACTCTATGGGAGAGGGTGAGGGTGGGATGGTTTGGGAGAATGGCATTGAAACATGTATATTATTATATGTGAAACGAATCACCAGTTCAGGGTCGATGCATTACAGGATGCTCAGGGCTGGTGTGCGGGGATGACCCAGAGGGAGGATAAGGGGAGGAGGGAGGTGGGAGGGGGGTTCAGGAAGGGGAACTCATGTACACCTGGGGCGGATTCATGTCAATGTATGGCAAAGCCAACCAATATAATATTGTAAAATAATTAGCCTCCAATAAAAATAAATTAATAAAAAATTAAAAAAATAAAATCATAACAGTATACTTTTACACGTAGTATTCAATAAATGCTAGCTATTTAATGGGACAAGTGGAAAGAAAATTTCAAAATGTAAAGGCAATACAGGGTATGGAAGATCACACAGGGGATAACATCTGTAAGGATCAGGAAGGTCCTAAAGAACAGTATGATTTAGGTAATAAAGATCAAAGGTAACAATGGAGAGAGATATATATACCAGGGAGAATTCAAGACCAGTCCATCAACACCACAGAGCTTCCCTGCAATGCTGAAATGGGTCTTGATGGTGAGTGCATGCGTGCTAAGCCACTTCAGTCGTATCTGACTCTTTGCGACCCTACAGACTATAGCCTGCCAGGCTTCTCTGTCCATGAGATTCTCCAGGCAAGAATACCAGAGTGGGTTGCCATTTTCTACTCCAGCTTGATGGTGACCTAGGTCTCAGACAGGTGTTTTTCATTTGTTCTTTATCTATCTCACTCCCAACTCATAATGCTTCCTGATAAGTCTAACAGAAAATGGCTGAAAACTTAAAAATAATTATAGAGCTTCTGAAATGTACCTTGTGAATTGAGAGTTAGTAAAAGTCACTTGATATAAAATAATCATTTCTCTGAGTCTTCAGGAAGCATTCAGTTGATTTCATACACACTTTCTGGCCATTTGTTATAGTATATCTGTAAATTGGAGGAAAGAGTACTGACTTTTTCCTGTATTATCCTAGAACTCGCTAGAGTCTCAATGCTTTGTAGAAATGTAGACTCTATATAGATCAAGAGTCTCCAGGATCTAATACCTGATGATATGAGATGGAGTTGATGTAATAAAATAGAAATAAAGTTCACAATGAATGCAGTGAAATTGAATCACCCTAAAACCATCTTCCCACCCCGTCTGTGGAAAAACTGTCTTTCACAAAATCATTCCTTGGTGCCAGAAATGTTGGGGACCACTGATGTAGATAATCTACTTAGAAGACTGATCCATCAATTCAGTCATTCGGTCGTGTCTGACTCTTTGCGACCCCATGGACTCTAGCATGCCAGGCTTCCCTGTCCATCACCAATTTCTAGAGCTTGTTCAAATTCATGTCCATCGAGTCAGTAATACCATCCAACCATCTCATCCTCTGTCGTCCCCTTCTCCTCCTGCCTTCAATCTTTCCAACCATCAGGGTCTTTTAGTCAGTTCCTCTCATCAGGTGGCCAAAATATTGGAGCTTCAGCTTCAGCATCAGTCCTTCCAAAGAATATTCAGGACTGATTTCCTTTAGGATGGACTGGTTGATCTCCTTGCAGTCCAAGGGACTCTCAAGAGTCTTCTCCAACACCACAGTTCAAAAGCATCAATTCTTTGGTGCTCAGTTTTCCTTATGGTCCAACTCTCACATCCATACACGACTACGGGAAAAACCATAGTTTTGACTAGATGGACCTTTGTAGGAGAAGATAAGCCTATATGGACCTTTGTAGGAGAAGATAAGCCCTTTGTAGAAGACCAATAAGACTATGAAAATGATATCTAAGGGGAATAGAAAAAATATTATCTAGTGTCTTATATCAATGAAGACCCTAGAAAATAAGCATAAATACTTCTAAGTTCCATTATAATCTATTTTAGTGTAGGTGATATTTAAGCACACAAGACGTTTTTGCACAATGCCAATGAAATACATGTCCTGAACTGTGTTTTCTACTATTCACACATGAAGACATCAAGGTAGTTAACTTCCCATGTATACTGTATCACTTATTCTGTGAAGTTACTAAGCTGTGATACATATGTTTGGCTATAGAGAGATAGAAGCCAAAAGAAAAATGCAGAGACACATGTGTGGTTTATCATATATTCTGAAGAATAACAAGTTTAGGAAAAGGCGAACAACCAAAGGCCAAGGGAAGATGAAGAAAATGTAGTTGGAAGGATATTAAGGAATAATTTAATCTAACTATCTTATTTGACAGATAAGATACCAGTGTTTTCAAGAGGTATGACAATTGTCCCAAAAGAACACAGCAAGGTAGTGGCAGAACCAAGATACGAGCCAGAGCTTGTTATGTGTTTAACCAGTGCTAAGCATTGCTCTAGATCCTGAGGTGGCCTGCTCAGATGATGAACTATGGGGTTTTTATGGTTTTTTTATTTTTCATTTCATGAGAATGCAATACTCACTTTTATAAAACATAGCTGTTAATGATAGAAAGATGAACTATGGGGTTTTCTTTTTTTTATTTCATTTCATTTCACTATTTCAGAACGCAGTAGTCACTTTTATAAAAATAGCAATTAATGATAGAAATAATTTATATCAAGTATCTTCTGTGTGGTAGGCAGAGGCTAGGCATTTTTCAAGCATTCTCTGCAACATACTTCCTCTGAGAAACAGGTTGCTTCTGTTTTATAGCTAAGGCTATTTCTCTATCCTTGAAACAGTTTAGAAGCATCTCTCACAAACCACGATGCCATTGTTCTCACTTTTGGACTCAGCCCACGATATCCACTTCTCCATCTGCCCACCAGTCCCCTCCTTCACCTTACCAAATATCTACCACCCCCTTCTTTGTGTCATATCTGCCTTCACCTCCAGTTTGTGAACTCCTTTGAGAAGAGATTCTGCCTCTTCTTCTCTGTTCATCATGGTGGGGATCACAAAGCTATGACAGGTCTTAAAAATATCAAGTTTGATTTTTTTAAGTGCAGAATCAGAGGGCCTGAGTATTTCTGATTAACTGGTTTTGCATTTTTATTAACTGAGTTATATGTTTGCCAGTTATGTATTGCCAATTTTTTTAAGGGACTAGGAAATGTTAATGCCCTTCAACCAAAGGCTCTATAGACCTTTTGCACTGAAGGAGAATGCCCAGTGGTGGGGAGCTGTGAGGCCCTTCAGGGAGGGCATCTTAGAAAGAAGCTATTATAGGATTTGGGGCTTTTCAGGTGGCTCAGTGGTAAAGAATATGTCTGCCAATGCAGGAGACAAAAGAGATACAGGTTTGATCCCCTGGTTGGAAAGATCCCATGGAGGAGGAAACAGCAACCCATTCCAGTATTCTTGCCTGAAAAATCCCATGGACAGAAGAACCTGGTGAGCCACAGTGAGTGGGGTCACAAAGAGTTGGATGCCACGGATTTGGGCTTTGGTTTGGTAATTTTGGGGAGGATGTAAGGAAACAGGGTCTCACTCTGGATGGAGTCCTGTTAGAAAGCAAGGGCAAGTCTATGACAAAGTGTCTGAACAAATCTGATCTATGGGGCAGGGGTTTAAAATGGGGCTATACTGTGGTTGGTAAAGAAGTAGCCATCACTTGTTTTAGCTGAGAACTAGGAATGTTGGATATTTTGTGGGTTGCATGGTGTTTTTGTTTTGATTCGTTTTATGCTGTCAGAGTGACCTGGTCTGATGTTCTGTGAGTTTTTGTCCAATAGGAGAACATCATGGCCTAGGTGAGAGTCAGACCAGTTTCCAGCAGTCAGGGGCTTTTGGCTTTTTCAGAAAGAAATGAAGAAAACTATCTTTTCTTAACAACATGTAATGTGTGCTTGCACTTGTCTGGTGTGTAGTTTGAAACTGATTTGCTTTAGTAGATCTGTAAGTTATGGACTATATGTTATATATATATATGTTATATATAATCATAACTTTATGTTATATATAACCATGTTTTATATATACCATCTGGTGGCTCAGATGATAAAGAATTCACCTGCAATGTGGGAAACCTGGGTTTGATCACTGGTTGGGAAGATCCCCTGGAACAGGGCGTGGTAACCCATTCCAATATACTTGCCAGGAGAATCCTCATGGACAGAAGAGCCTAGTGGGCTATAGTCCATGGGGTTGCAAAGAGTATGATACAACTGAGCGACTAAGCACAGCCCAGCACATATATTATATATAGTAGTTATATATCATAATAATATATATTATCTAATAATTGTATACCTGATGCGAAGAGCCAACTCATTGGAAAAGACCCTAATGCTGGGAAATATTGAAAGCAGGAGGAGAAGGGGATGACAGAGAATGAGATGGTTGGATAGCATCACTGACTCAATGAGCTTGAGTCTGAACCAACTCTGGGAGATAGTGAAGGACAGGGAAGCCTGGCGTGCTACAGTCCATGGAGTCACAAAAAGTCGGGCATGACTTAGTGACTGAACAACAGCAATAATATTATGCGTAATATTATATATAATTATATGTCATATGTATTATAAAATAAATTTATACTTAGGGTTTTTTCCTAAAAACAATGGTCACTGTGGCAAACTCTGTTACCACTTGCTCTTCTCCAAACACTCTCTCCTCTTGCTTTTGCTGACACTATACTTCTCTGATTTTCCTTTGTATCTCTGACTTTGATTCAATTTCAGAGGAATTTCCTTTTCTGTTTCCACATTCCCTCTCAGCTGATCTCATCAGTTCCTATGGTTTTAAATACTGTCTCTATGGTGACAGATTCTAAATTTATGTCCACCTCAGGCCTCTCCTCTGACCTCCAGACTCGTTTATCCAGCTGCCTACCTGCCATCTTCTCTTGAGATTTCTCTCAAACTCAAGGCCTCTAACAAGGAATTCATTGACCTTCTGTCTTAATGTCATTTCTCTTCTAGTCTTTGCATGGCTCTAAACAGTCCTACCATCTACCCAGATTCTCAAGCTTTCAACCTGAGAGTCAAACATGATACCTACATGGGGACCTTCAATCCCCATGTCTCATCCTCCAAAATGTACCTCATGTATCCTCACTTCTCACCTCCTCTCCAGCCTAGCTCTGGTTCGAGCCCTCATCTCCATCTCCATGACAGCAGCTCTTTTATTAGCCTCTCAACTTCCATCTTGGTTCTTTTCCCAAGCTGTTCTCACAACAGCCTAAGTTACCTTTTTTTTAAATCTATTGGATGTGCCATGAAGCTTGTGGGATCTTAGTTCCCTGACCAGGATCAAACACCAGCTCTTGGCGGTGAAAGCGCAGAGTCCTAACTATTGGACCACCAGGGAATTCCAAAATCATCTTTCAAAAGCATCAGTTCAGTTGAGTTCAGTTCAGTAGCTCAGTTGTGTCCGACTCTTTAAATCACTCTCCTCTCACCTTAAAATCCTTCGGTAAGTTTCCAATGCACTTTAAAATAAAACCCAAATGCCCATGGTCTATGGCCTGCATGACCTGTACTCTCCCTACATATGAAATTGATTCTCATCGTAGACGTCCCTCCCCCAACACATTATTCTTCAGATTTTTAAATATGTTTCCAAGGTATCACACTCTTTCTTATCTCAGGGCCTTTGAGCTTGCCCTGCCTGTGAAAGTACCCCTACCCACACAGACCTTTCTCCACTCTCACTCCCTTCCCATGGATGGCCCCCTGCTCATCCTTCGGTCTGTGCTTCAGTGTTCCCTCCGGAGAAAATCTGTCCTTGACCTCCCTGTCTAATTAACTCCCCTAATTATAATGTCATCAAATCCTTTTCATTTCTTTGTTAACACTTACTGGAATGCGTAATTATCTATGTTAATAGCTATCTCTCCCTCGAGACTAAAATAAAATTTCCAACAAGGCAAGAGTAACAGCTGTTTTGCTTTCACTCTGGTTCTGCATCTAGCACATAAGAAGCACTCAGTAAATATTTGTTGAATGGAGTGACATACTGAGCAGTTGTCAGTTACTGGTATCTTCAAATAAGTTAGGTTTGTTCTCACCAGATTCCAAACACTCCATGAGTGAAGGAGGGTAGCTAAACAAGTAAGAAACATTAAAGGACATCAAAATGGACTCTGTGTCTTCAGAAGGTTGAAACTGAACAGAGAGTGAGGGATTCAGCCATGGTAAAGTAGAAAAATCAGCAAGTTTGGATGAAGACTGATCTAGACCAGATGCAGGAAGTCGAACAATTAACTCAGGGCTCTGTGGTAATCTGAATAATGACTACCCAAAGGTGTCCACGTCCTAATTTCTAGTACAGTAAGTCCCCTATATATAGATGAGTTCCAATTCAAGAGCCTGTTCAGGAGTCCAATTTAAGTCCAAGAAAGTTAGACTTAAGTCCAACAAAGGTAGACCCTAGTTACCTAACACAGTAGGCTATGTAGTACTGTACTGTCTTAGGTTTATAACACTTTTCATCCAAATAATACATAAAAAACAAACACAAAAGTTAAAAAATATTTTAAATCTTACAGTACAATACTTCACTTTTTGAAAAGTACAGAAGGGCAGTACAACTGCCCACATACAGGGCTGGTATAGAGTGAACAAGCAAGAAGAGTTATTGACAGGAGGAGGGAGAGGAGGTGGGAGATGGGAGAGCTGAAGGAGCATCAGCAATAGGAAGTGGAGGGTGAGCTGTAATTTCACTCATGCTTGATGTGGATGGACCTCACGTTCGAGTCTTTGAAAGTTCACAACTTGAAGGTTCATATGTGGGGGACTTACTGCATCTGTTACCTTACGTGGAAAAAGAGACTTGGTAGAGATAATTAAATTAAGGATCTTAAAATAAAATCCTGGGCTATCCAGTGGCTGGATGCAAGAGGTCCTCTAAGGGGAAAGCAGGAGGTGCAGAGTCAGAGATGGACGTGTGATGACAGAAAGAGTACAGCAGGGCCGTGAACTAAAGAATGCAGGGGCCTTAAGAAGCTGGAAGAGACAAGGAAATAGATTTTCTCCTAGTGCCTTCAGAAGGAGCACAGCCCTGCTCACACATTAAAAATTCTGAACATCACAATGTAAGAGAATAAATTTGTGTTATTCTAAACAAGCCACTCCAGTACTGTTGCCTAGAAAATCCCATGGACAGAGGAGCCTGGTGGGCTACAGTCCATGGGGTCGCTACTAGTTGGACAAGACTGAACGACTTCACTTTCACTTTTCACTTTCACACACTGGAGAAGGAAATGGCAACCCACTCCAGTGTTCTTGCCTGGAGAATCCCAGGGATGGCGGAGCCTGGTGGGCTGCCGTCTATGGGGTCGCACAAAGTCGGACACGACTGTAGCGACTTAGCAGCAGCAGCAGCAGCAGCAAACTGCTAAATTTGTTTTAATTTATAACTATAGCAGGCTTCCCTGATGGTTCAGTGGTAAAGAACCCACCTGCAATGCAGGAAACATAGGAAATGAGGGTTCAACCTCTGGGTTGGGAAGATCCCCTGGAGAAGGGAATAGCAACCCACTTCTATTCTTGCCTGAAAAATCCTAGGGACAGAGGAGCCTGGTGGGCTACTGTCCAAAGGGTTGCAAAGAGTCAGACACGACTGGGCATTGGAGCGTAAGCATAACTACAATAGGAAATTAATATAAGCTCTAAGATTTATCTCTGAAGTCTG
Source organism: Moschus berezovskii (assembly GCF_049115385.1). Taxonomy (NCBI): domain Eukaryota; kingdom Metazoa; phylum Chordata; class Mammalia; order Artiodactyla; family Moschidae; genus Moschus; species Moschus berezovskii. The sequence goes on from NC_142469.1 coordinate 69,709,855, forward strand.
TCTTATTTACTTAATTTTTAAAATCTTTATTGATGTTGTTGTCTCTCTGTACTAAATTGTGTTATACAATAGAAGAGGTTACATCTCTGTTTTCCACTGTTTTATTTCCAGAACCTAGAACAAGGTCTAACACAGAATAGACTGTAAAATAAATGTTTCTTGAATCAATGAGAAGATAAACACAAATTCCTGTTCAATGGAGGTATTGTAAAGAGCAATGTGCAACTGTGTTTATAGGCTATTTGCAACTGTTGAAAAGAAACCAGTCTTTCCATTCTTCCCTGTTATTTTCCCCTTTTTCTTTCTCTCTTTTTTATTTAAATTGGGGTATAATTGCTTTACAATGCTGTGTTAGTTTCTGCTGAGCAATGAAGTGAATCAGCTGTTTATATACACACATCCCCTCCCTCTTGGCCTTCCTTCCCTCTCTGCCATCCTACTCCTCTAGGTCATCACAGAGCACCGAGCTGAGCTCCCTGTGCTGTACAGCAGCTTCCCACTAGCTGTCTATTTACACATGGCAGTGTGTATATCTTAGTCGTAATCTCCCAGTTCATCCACTGCACCCCTTCCCTCCCGTGTCACATGTCCATTCTCTATGTCGGCAGCTCTATTCCTGCATTGCAAACAGGTTTGTCTGTGCCATTTTTCGGATTCCACATGCATGCATTAATACATGATATTTATCTTTCTCTTTCTGACTTACTTCACTCTGCATGTCAGCTCTTGGTCCATCCACATCTCTACAAATGACCCAATTTCATTCCTTTTTATGGCTGAGTAATAACCAGTCCATTCTAAAGGAGATCAATCCTGGGTGTTCATTGGAAGGACTGATGCTAAAGCTGAAACTGCAATACTTTGGCCACCTCATGCGACGAGTTGACTCACTGGAAAAGACTGATGCTGGGAAAGGTTGGGGGCGGGAGGAGAAGGGGACGACAGAGAATGAGATGGCTGGATGGCATCACCGACTCTGTGGACATGAGTTTGAGTGAACTCTGGGAGTTGGTGATGGACAGGGAGGCCTGGCGTGCTGTGATTCATGGGGTCGCAGAGAGTCGGACACGACTGAGCGACTGAACTGAACTGAATATTCCATTGTATATATGTACCACATCTTCTTTATCCATTCATTTGTTGATAGACATTTAGTTTGCTTCCATGTTCCAGCTGTTGTAAATAGTGCTGCAATCATCCCTCTGTCTCTCCTCCCCATGTGATCTCTTTTATTTCTCTCCCTACTTGTTCCTCCTTTACTTGATGCCTTTCACCCTCATCATTCTTGAGGCTCTCTACCCTTCTTTATATTATAAAGACATACAACCATCCTGCTTGGGGACCCAGGAATGGTTGGCTTATATAAATACAGAGATAGCCACTTCTTTTTTAAATTTTTTAAATTGGAGGATATCTGCTTTACACTGCTGGTTTCTGCTGTACTACAATGTGAATCCGCTATAAGTACACATACATTTCTTCCATCTTAAGCCTCTCTCCCACCTTCTCCCATCATACCTTTCTAGGTCATCACAGAGCACCAAGCTGAGCTCCCTGTGCTATACAGCACCTTCCCATTAGCTGACCTTTTTATACATGGTAGTGTATACATGTCAATCAGAGATAGCCACTTCTTATTTAAATATATGTCACCCATGCTGTCCTGTGCCCTTGGTTAAATTTAATATGTAATCACGATGTGTTCATTTACTTTAATTTGATTAGACTATCACGTATTACCAGAGTCCCTGGTTCTGAAATTGCTCAGACTGATCACAAAAATGTACCATTATGTAGTGACTTGGAGAATGTTTGCTTTTCAAGGGACAGTCATGTCACATGCAATGTTAATCAAGGTAGGCATATTCATCCCTCTAGGGTGAGACAGTGCTGGAGAGGATGTTGGTGGCCCAGCTTTCTTTTTCTCACAGGCTTGCTGGGTAATATTGTCACATACTCTGGTTTACCAGGCGGCGTCTTTGGGTATTTCCGGGTTGTAGGTTTGAAACAAAAGTATGTTTAAAAAGTGTGTGTGAGAGAGAAAGAGACAGAGAAAGAAAGGGAGCAAGCATACTGGGGTGTGCTGTGCTGTGCTGTGCTTAGTCACTCAGTCATGTCCAACTCTTTATGACTCTGTGGACTCTAGCCCACCGGGCTCCTATGTCCATGGGGATTCTCCAGGCAAGAATACTGGAGTGGGTTGCCATGCCCTTCCCCAGGTGATCTTCCCAACCCAGGGATCAAACCCAGGCCTCCCGCATTGCAGGCAGATTCTTTACCATCTGAGCCGCCAGGGAAGCCCATACTGGGATGGATTATACGAAAAAATCTGACAAAATACAGATGACTCTAACTTTTTAAAAAATTATTATTTATTTGACTGTGTGGGGTCTTAGTTTCAACATGCAAGATTTTAGTTGAGGCATGTGAGATCTAGTTTTCTGACCAGGTATTGAACCCAGGCCCCCTGCATTGGACCCACAGAGTCTTAGCCACTGGACCACCAGGGAAGTCCCTAGGTTTTAAAACTTGGTGGTGGTTTTAAATATTCAGTGTTTGTTAAGTGAGAGCATATGCTCTTCCTTAGGAGGGTTATTGACTGAGAGGGGTAGATGCCATACATCTGCAATGCTGCTCCCTCACACTTCTTTCCCAGAAATGTAGGTGTTGGGGAGGGGTCGTGAGAGAGACAGGGAGAAGAGAAAGGGACTTCATTAGTCAAGGGCCCAGGAAGCCTCCTCTATGTGAAAATATCTCCTGCTCACATTTCAAATGGACATTCATTTGGGTGAACAAACTCTTATTTTATTTCTTTAATACTTAAATTTGTGACCACCTTTCTTTTTTGAAGATGACAGCCTCACTGAGGCATTAATCCAAGCAGGCTTGCTTAGCACTCATAAATGTGCAGTGTGGTGTGGTGTGTGTGAGGGGTGTGTGTGTGTGTGTGTGTGTGTATCAGACTTTTATTCTCTCTTGGATAGAGATAAAACTACAAAACACAAGGATAAGGATGTTCTTTCAACAATTAAGGGATAAATACCTCTTGGGTGGTTAATCCTATTACTGATTTATATCTTTATTAATTTCAACTACAAGTCACAGCAACATTTATCTAAATCAATATACGAGGAATTATTTCAAAGCTTTCTGTATTTATGATTGATGTTGCATCCATTCATTTCTTCATTCAACAAATTCTCACCAAACCCTTCTTATGAGATACCAAACTTTGTATTGGTTCCTGGAATTGCAAATCATAAAAAAGAAATCTCCCTGCCCTTCTAGAATTCATGGAACACTGGAGAAAGTAATATAAAACAAGTATATTGTACATGGTTGTGGTCTCATTATTGAGAAAAAAATGGGAATAAAATACTAAAGGAACCTGAAGACAAAACCTTTGAAAATTATCCTAATTGGCTTTTACTTATGTGATCTAGAAAAATATATAATATTACAGTAATTTTTAATTATTGTAGTCTTCTGACACTTTAAATAATGATTGTTAAAGAATATTTCCCCCATACATTTAAGTCAGCAGTGTTAAATCTCCCAGGGATTTATTCACAACATTTAAAGAAAGGTCAATAATCCAAACAACAGTTTATCCAAACAACAACAAAATTACGTTAAACAGCTCTTCCTGGTCTTTCCCACATCATTTGCTTTGTCGTTGTGGCTGCTTGTGAAATGGGAAAATCAGAGAATTTCAGTGTGTGTGTGTGTGTGTATGTGTGTGTTGGGATAGAAAGTCTGTGGGTATTACTGTTCCAATCTTACAGATATTGATCATAAAACCCAGAGGGGTTAAATAACTTTTCAAGGGTTTCCCAGGTGGTGCTAGTGGTAAAGAATCCACCAGCTAATCCCTGGGTAGGGAAGATTCCCTAGAGTAGGAAATGGCAACCTGCTCCAGTATTCTTGCCTGGAAAAATTTCACGGGCAGAGGAGCTGGCGGGCTACAGTCCATGGGGTTGCAAAAAGTCGGACACACACACACACACACACACACACACAAGGATAGAAAGCTAGTGAGTGAGATGCTGAGATCTGAGTCTGGGCAAGCTGGATCCAGGTACCTCCACTACATGATCTCGCACACGTTTTGAAGTGGAGGAAACTGGAATTAAAAAGCTTGGTGATTTTAGTTGACTGTAAAATTAACCTGAGTTACCATATGAAGTGGCCTACAAAAAAGCTAAAAAATTAGTCTTTGCTAATAGGAATATACTATCTATTTGTATTAACAATCAATACATAACAAACTACTCCAAAACCTTCCTCACAGTTATTATCATCAAACACTTATTATTTCACAGTGTGGGTCAGGATTCTTGGAGCAGCTTTCCAAGTTCCTGACTCAGGGTCTCTCACAAGGCTGCAATCAAGGTGTGAGCCAAGACAAAAATCAGCTCAAAGAAAAACTGGCACAGGACCCATTGCCCAGCTTGCTTGTATGATCCTTGGCAAAATTCATTTCCTTGGATGCTCTGGGACTGTGAACCTTAATCCTGGCTCCCTGTTGACTAGAGACACCAGTTCCTTCTTGCATGAATCTCTCTATCGTGCTACTCAGAACTGAACAGCTGATACCCCTCAGAGCAAAGGTTTTGAAAAATAGTAAGAATAGAACCAACTTGGCTCAGTGGTAAAGAATCCACCTCTCAATGCAGGATATATGGGTTCAATCCCTGGTCTGGGAAGATCCTCTGAAGAGGGAAATGGCAACCCACTCCAGTATTCTTGCCTGGAAAATTCTATGGACAAAGGAACCTGGAGAACTACAATCCAAGGGGTTGCAAATGTGTCGGGCACAACTTAGCAATAACAACAAAGAATAGTGAAAGAGGATGAGCAACACAGAAGTCAGGGATTTTTTTTATACATATAATCCAATCTCAGAAATGACATATCATAACTTTTATCATAATCTATTTGTTAGAAGAAAATCACTCTGTCCAGTCTATGCACAAAGAAAGGTGACCTGTGACCTGTTACCAGGTCACAAATTCCAAAAGGAACAGATCTTGAGGGATCATTTTAATATTTATTTATTTATTTTGGCTGCACTGGGTCTTAGTTGTGGCATGTGGAATCTTTTGATGTGGCATGTGAGATCTGGTTCCCTGATTAAAGATCATACCCAGGCCTCCTACCCTGGGAGCTTGGAGTCTTAGCCACTAGACCACGAGGGCAGTCCAGGGATCATTTTAGAGGCAACTGCCACACTGTTACCAGTGCCAGAGCCCATCTCCCTAAAGCCATGGCTTCTAGAACCTATTAATAAATTAACCATATATTTACATAAGTAAATATATAGAAATGAAAAGACATATATACATATATATATATAACCATATATGTATATATGTAAAACCAGAAAAATAATTTGATTATAAGCATCAAGGATCTTCAGTAATTTCAATTTCTATTAATACCCAAATACTGCGTTACTGGGAAAGTCAGACATTTTTTCTAGACAGAGCTCTGCTTGGTGAGATAAACTGTCATAAAAATTTCACAACCCTTCCATCCAGTTCAGTCCATTGCTGATGGTCACGGAAGCCTATAAGGAAATGGATATGAAGAGTTGTTTACCTTGTTCTGAGGTCTATTTCTTGTTATTCCAGAAAAGCCTCAATTAATCTCCTCCACACCCTATTACATTATTCAAGAGCCCTAAATTACCCATATTTTATAAACCAGATAGGGAAATGTACTTTATTCATCTCTCAGAATTATATTCTTATTCATGAGTATAATTGATATTAAAATATTATTGATATTCCAATTAATTGTGGTTTAGAAAACAGAATAAATAAAGAAATGACTAGACTATCAGCAAGGCATCTCTGCTTTGAGGAAATAATGTCAGATATGGGGAAGGGGACAATTTTGCCCCTTGTGTCTTTTTCTAATTATGTTTTAATATTATATACCTGTGTGACTGGGCTTCCCTGGTGGCTCAGCAATAAAAGAACCTGCCTACCAATGCAGAAGACACTGGAGATGTAGTTTTGATCCCTATGTCAGGAAGATCCCCTGGAGAAGGAAATAGCAACCCACTCCAGTATTCTTGCCTGGGAAATCCCATGGTCAGAAGAACTTGGCAGGCTACAATCCACAGGGTTGCAAAGAGTCAGACATAACTTAGCAACTTGTGATTAATTTTGGTCTCCATTTGCTAATAAACCCTTTTTCTAAAATACTGCAATGAAAGCAGTGATGTTGTGTGCCAGTCTGCCCAGGCAGACTTCAACTGTGGCATTGCCTTCTCTTCTGGGAACTCCTCTGGAAGAAATGTTAGAAAACAGGAAGATATTCATAAAAGAAAAAAATTCTTGTGGATAAATTTCATAATTTTCTTTGTAACTGGGTATTAGCTTAGGGATACTGTCAACACCGAAATCAGATTGATTATAGTCTTTGCAGCCAAAGATGGAGAAGCTCTATACAGTTAGCAAAAACAAGACCAGGAGCTGACTGTGGCTCAGATCATGAACTCCTTATTGCCAACTTCAGACTGAAATTGAAGAAAGTAGGGAAAACCACTAGATCATTCAGGTATGACCTAAATCAAATCCCTTATGATTATACAGTGGAAGTGAGGAATAGATTTAAGGGACTAGATCTGATAGATAGAGTGCCTGATGAACTCTGGACAGAGGTTCGTGACATTGTAAAGGAGACAGGGACCAAGACCATCCCCATGGAAAAGAAATGCAAAAAAGCAAAATGGCTGTCTGAGGAGGCCTTACAAATAGCTGTGAAAAGAAGAGAAGCGAAAAGCAAAGGAGAAAAGCAAAGATATAAGCATCTGAATGCAGAGTTCCAAAGAATAGCAAGGAGAGATAAGAAAGCCTTCCTCAGTGATCAATGCAAAGAAATAGAGGAAAACAACAGAATAGGAAAAACAAGAGATCTCTTCAAGAAAATTAGAGATTCCAAGGGAATATTTCATGCAAAGATGGGCTCGATAAAGGACAGAAATGGTATGGACCTAACAGAAGCAGAAGATATTAAGAAGAGGTGGCAAGAATACACAGAAGAACTGTACAAAAAAGATCTTCATGACCAAGATAGTCACGATCATGTGATCACTGATCTAGAGCCAGACATCTTGGAATGTGAAGTCAAGTGGGCCTCAGAAAGCATCACTACGAACAAAGCTAGTGGAGGTGATGGAATTCCAGTTGAGTTATTTCAAATCCTGAAAGATGATGCTGTGAAAGTGCTGCACTCAATATGCCAGCAAATTTGGAAACCTCCCCAGTGGCCACAGGACTGGAAAAGGTCAGTCTTCATTCTAATCCCAAAGAAAGGGAATGCCAAAGAATGCTCAAACTACTGCACAATTGCACTCATCTCACACGCTACTAAAGTCATGCTCAAAATTCTCCACGCCAGGCTCGAGCAATATGTGAACCGTGAACTCCCAGATGTTAAAGCAGGTTTTAGAAAAGGCAGAGGCACCAGAAATCAAATTGCCAACATCTGCTGGATCATGGAGAAAGCAAGAGAGTTTCAGAAAAACATCTATTTCTGCTTCATTGACTATGCCAAAGCCTTTGACTGTGTGGATCACAATAAACTGTGGAAAATTCTGAAAGAGATGGGAATACCAGACCACCTGACCTGCCTCTTAAGAAACCTGTATGCAGGTCAGGAAGCAACAGTCAGAACTGTACATGGAACAACAGACTGGTTCCAAATAGGAAAAGGAGTACGTCAAGGCTGTATATTGTCACCTTGCTTATTTAACTTATATACAGAGTACATCATGAGGAACGCTGGGCTGGAAGAAGCACCAGCTGGAATCAAGATTGCCGGGAGAAATATCAGTAATCTCAGATATGCAGATGACACCACCCTTATGGCAGAAAGTGAAGAGGAACTCAAAAGCCTCTTGATGAAAGAGGAGAGTGAAAAGGTTGGCTTGAAGCTCAACATTCAGAAAACAAAGATCATGGCATCTGGTCCCATCACTTCATGGGAAATAGATGGAAAAACAGTGGAAACAGTATCAGATTTTATTTTTTGGGCTCCAAAATCACTGCAGATGCTGATTGCAGCCATGAAATTAAAAGACTCTTACTCCTTGGAAGGAAAGTTATGACCAACCTTGATAGTATATTAAAAAGCAGAGACATTACTTTGCCAACCAAGGTGTGTCTAGTCAAGGCTATGGTTTTTCCCGTGGTCATGTATGGATGTGAGAGTTGGACTGTGAAGAAAACTGATCGCCGAAGAATCGAATTTATGCTTTTGAACTGTGGTATTGGAGAAGACTCTTGAGAGTCCCTTGGACTGCAAGGAGATCCAACCAGTCCATTCTAAGGGAGATCGATCCTGGGTGTTTTTTGGAAGGACTGATGCTAAAGCTGAAACTGCAATACTTTGGCCACCTCATGCGACGAGTTGACTCAGTGGAAAAGACTCTGATGCTGGGAAAGGTTGGGGGCGGGAGGAGAATGGGACGACCGAGAATGAGATGGCTGGATGGCATCACCGACTCTGTGGACATGAGTTTGAGTGAACTCCGGGAGTTGGTGATGGACAGGGAGGCCTAGCGTGCTGTGATTCATGGGGTCGCGGAGAGTCGGACACGACTGAGTGACTGAACTGAACTGAACTGAACTGTCAAAAAAAAACAAACCCCAAACTGGTTTTTTTGGTTCCTGTCAAGAGCATTCTAAACTTTTCTTTACAGATCATTGCTACTTCTGTGTGCTCATTACTTCTTGTTTCTTGAGAAACTCATGTACACCTGGGGCAGATTCATGTCAATGTATGGCAAAACCAATACTATAATGTAAAGTAGTTAGCCTCCAATTAAAATAAATAAATTAAAAATAAGAAAGCTGAATACTTCTCAAAAAAAAAGAAAAAGGCGAACCCTGAGCACAAGTGATGTGTCTCAGCCTGGGGAACATCATCTGTGTTCAGAGTCTGCCTATCTTTCTCATGAGAACACTTCCTTTTTGTTTTTTTTCCCCAAAATTTTTAAATTCTATTAAGTTTAAAGTTCTTTTTTGGGAACCTACTGTTAAAAGTTATAGAGAGTACATGTCTCCCCCAAACTCCGTAACTATGCCTTCCTCCACCCTTCCTCGCCCCCCCCAACCCTTCTGGCAACAGTAAATTTATTCTCTAAGTCTGTGAGTCTCTCTGTTTTGTGAGTAAGTTCATTCGTTTGGGATCAACAAGTACACACTGCCATATTTAAAATGGGTAACCAACAAGGACCTACTGTGTAGCACAGGGAACTCTGTTCAATGTTACATGGGCAGCCTGGATGGGAGAGGGGGATGGGGAGGAATGAATATATGTACTAATATACATATGGCTGAGTCCCTTTGCTGTCCACCTGAAACTATCACAACATTGTTAATCAGCTATCAGTTCAGTTCAGTCGCTCAGTCGTGTCCGACTCTCCGCGACCCCATGAATCACAGCACGCCAGGCCTCCCTGTCCATCACCAACTCCCGGAGTACACTCAAACTCATGTCCACAGAGTCGGTGATGTCATCCAGCCATCTCATTCTCTGTCGTCCCTGTCTCCTCCCGCCCCCAACCTTTCCTGGGATCAGAGTCTTTTCCAGTGAGTCAACTCGTCGCATGAGGTGGCCAAAGTATTGCAGCTTCAGCTTTAGCATCAGTCCCTCCAATGAACATCCAGGATTGATCTCCCTTAGAATGGACTGGTTGGATCTCCTTGCAGTATAAGGGACTCTCAAGAGTCTTCTCCAACACCACAGTTCAAAATACTCCAATACAAAATAAAAAGTTTTTTGAAAAGTTACAGAGAATGACCTCTATTTATACACATTTTGTAGAAATTTAAAGCTGCCTTTTTAAAGCTATGTATTTTGCAGACACATAGGTTATTTTTCTCAGACTGTATTTGCTCAGATAACGCAGAGTCCATCTCTCTGGAAGGAGGCACACTGAACTTTCATATATCTGCAAGGCTATAGAAATGCCAGGACCCTGGTCAGCTTCTGTCATTACTTTTTCTTTCACCGCCCCCTAGCCAAATTCTAACCAACTCCCATGTCCCACTGCTTCCCCACCCAGAACACCTCTGGAACCCATTCTCCCCTTCCACACTCACTCCTGCAGCCTTGGTCAAGGCCACACTCATCTCTCACCTGCACCAGGACACCAGTCTTTGACTCTAACCTTGCCAGTCAAGCCTTCCCAGGAACTCAGCCCTGATCATATTACTTCTCAACAAAATACCCTTCCATGCCTTTCTAAATGCCCTCAAAATAAAGTCCTAATTCCTTGGCACGACATAGAAAACCCTTCAGGATCAACCTCATATTTTACAGTGTACGGAGAACACTTCTTTTTAATGTCCTGCTGCTGCTGCTAAGTCGCTTCAGTCTTGTCTGACTCTGTGCAATCCCATAGATGGCAGCCCATCAGGCTCCTCTGTCCCTGGGATTCTCCAGGCAAGGATACTAGAGTGGGTTGCCATTTCCTTCTCCAATGCATGCATGCATGCTAAGTTGCTTCAGTCACGTCCAACTTTGTGCGACCCCATAGATGGCAGCCCACCAGGCTCCTCTGTCCCTGGGATTCTCCAGGCAAGATACTGGAGTGGGCTGCCATTTCCTTCTTTTAATGTTCTGGGAATGCACAAAGCCTCACATCCTCAGCTTATCCAGTCAGAGTGCCCTTGGGGAGAGGAGTCCTCATGTGCGGACTGTGCTTTCCAGAAAGGAAAAGTTGTGAGAGCTCAACAGATGGGTTGCCATCCTTTTTCTCAACTGCTAGGATGGCCTTTCCTTCTGCTATTGAAAACAAGTCCTCCCAGTCACTGATAAATTATTATAAGGAACAAAGTGGTGACTATTTCAAATGTATTACCTTGCCACAACTTAAAGCCATGCCAGATGAGAAACCATTGAAGACAGGAGACATTTTAATCAGGGAGAAGGAAAGTCTAAAGAAGATGGGTGTGGTAACTCCTGATTTTGAAGAGCTACCAAGGAGAGGAAGAGTATAACCTTGGCCGTGTGATCTTGCGTCTTAGGACCAATGGAAAGACCCCCAGGGAAGGCACAGTTTACCTCTTGGTAACCAGAGAAGATGATCTAGCAGGCAGAGTTGTCCACACCATACAATCAGCTGCCCTGGAAAATGATAGACCTGTTATCACTGGGATGGTTCAAGCACAAAGAAGGGGATGTTGATCCCTTGCCAGGGATGTTGATGTCTTCTATCAAATGTTTTTTAAAAGGAGATAGGTTACTTCCCTGGAAGTCGAGTAGTTAAGACTCTGCACTTCCAGTGAAAGGGTTGCAGGTTTGATCCCTCGTTGAGTAATTAAGATCCCACATACCACCCAGACAAATAATTATTTTTTAATTTTTTAAAAAAGTTTTTGACTACAAGACTATTTCCCTTGCAGTTTTATTAGGCCTCCTACACATCATCTTCTGCATCAGCATTCTGCAAACTTGCTGGAAAAGCTGGGTTAATTTGAGAGCCTTCTTAGGCTGAGGGACAAGGAAGTACTGAACCATGAACAGGTCAAGGAGTCCTTTTGCCTTGAAGTCTTCACTGTCCTGGTGACCTGCCCTCCTTTAGGAGCTGGTGACCCAATTCTATTTTTCTGCCTCCACATCACAAACATGACTTCAGCCTGGTAACCTAAACTTCACTCAGCTCCTACTTAACGTTTTAAACCTGAATAACAACCTTTGGCCATTGGGCAATTGTTTTGGTTTGTTTTGCTTCTAGATTAAAGGGTGAAGGCTCATATTCTTGCCAATGACAATCAAGAAATACTTATATGGACAAGATTGCTACATATTTCATCATGATAACTCGTGAAGCTTACTATTGCTATACTATACAAATCTAAATTATACTTACATTCTTCCTATCATAAACTTTCAAAAAATAATTAATGTGTGGTTTAATTTATCTTCATATGCAGAGAGAACAGTTCATTGATCTGGAAACTAAGCTGTGTAATTACCTTAATGGATAATTTTTGTTACTAACTTATCTGTGCAGGGATCCTCTATCATTTGTTGACAAGAGAAGCTGTATCTTCCTTCTGAATTACATTTGCATCCATTGTTGGAAATGGGACCAGCTGGGTTCTGATTATATAAGTAGAGCCAGAATATTACAAGGTCTAGACACATTTTTAAAATTACGCTAGTACTATGGATTAAATATTTATATCCCCTCAAAAATTCATACGTTGAAATCCAAACCCCAAGATCATGGACTTAGGAGGTGAGACCTTTGGGAGGTGATTAGATCATGAGAGTGGAGCCCTCATGAATGGAATTAGTGCCCTTATAAAAGAGGTCCCACGTTATGCTAATAGAAATAAGTCAGACACAGAGAGACAAATACTGTATGATATTGCTTATATGGGGAATCTAAAAATCCCGACAAACTAGTGACTATGACAAAGCATAAGCAGACTCACAGATAAAGAGAACAAGCTAGTGGTTACCAGTGGGGAAAGGGAAGATGGGAGAGGGAAGAAAAGTAAGGGATAGGAGGTAAAACTATTAGGTATAAAATAAGCTGCAAGGATACATTGTGCTATATGGGGGAGATAGCCAATATTTTATAACAATGATTAATGGAGATAACCTTTAAAAATTGTGAATCACTATATGGTACACTTGAAACTTATATAATATTATATAGCAACTATACTTCAATTTAAAAATTGCTTTAAAATAAATGATGCAAACTTATAAATAAATAAAAATTTAAAAGTCCTCATAGAGATCCCACATTCCTTCTGCTACATGAGGTTGTGTTATTGAAAGTGGGGTTCTGCTGTTTGCTGCTCTAAAGCCAATAAAGGGGCAAGGTTGGTGGAAAGAAAAATTTTTTATTTTGGAGACCAGCAATAGGGTAGGGGTAGTGGGAGGGGTGGATGCCTATCCAAAGGCTGACTTTCCCTCACTAAATATCAGTGGGCAAGAGGTTTTATAGGAGGAGAAGGACTCCATGCAGCAGCAGCCCAGTCAGCTCTGACAGTCATCTTGAAATTGATCATGCAGTGATCTTATCAGCGTCATCTTGATTGTTTTCAGTACAGTTAGTCTTCAGTTCCATGGGCAGTTTGTTCCCATCTTTGAGGCTAGTTCTCAGAATTGTGGCAGCTTGTGCCATGGGCGCAGCCTGGTCATCACATAGTTAACTTTTCCACCTCCTGGGGTTTTCAGTATCTATAAGACAGCTCACAGGATATGGCTCAGAATGTTGTCCACAGCCCTTGAGGAGGAACTAAACGTCCTTGACTTTGCTTAATGACTAAACTGTAATATTTTGTCCAGTAGAACTGTTTTCCTTTGCTTCTGCATTTTTTTTCACTTCTCTGAGTAAACTTACTCTTTAGCTAGTTTTTCTACACACAAAAAAACAGGCAGAGGATGTGGTGGGGGAGTGGGAAGGGTAGAAGGACCATAGGGTCTTGCTCCATTTTTAGTAACAGTAAAAAAAAAAAAATGACCATATATGAACCTGGAGGCCAACTCTCACCAGACACCAAATTTTCAAGTACTATGACGTA